>NC_134485.1:332097874-332320374 GCF_040206685.1 Ascaphus truei | reverse complement strand
GATGGGTGTCTAGACCTTGCGGGTGGGTAGCGGCTGGGTTAACCCGTTTATTACCTTAGCGGTATTAACCGCTAAGTTAATGAAGGGGTTAAGTCCCCCCTCAACCCCCCCGCAAGGCCTAAACAGCCACTAAGGGCCAAATTTCCCCTTCACCCACCCTTGCTAGCCACAGTAAGCCTTGCATGGGTGTTTAATCCCTTCATTGCCTTAGCGGTTAACCGCTAAGGTAATGAAGTTGCTGTAAATGCATTTTTCCTGCATCGGATGGGGGGGGGGGAGGGGCGTGTATTGATGTTTATTAAAATGTTTTTAACTATAAATTTCTTTCATAGTGTAGATGTGCAGGGGGTCTCCGGAGCTGAACCGTGTTGGTTTCAGGTCCAGGGACCCCTGCTTCCCAAGATACAGGCCCCTTTATGGGGTGCCGGTATCCCTCTGCATTGAAATGTCCCGCGTCACGTGACCGGGATATTTCCTTGCATAGGAGATACCAGCACCCCATAAAGGTGCCTGTATCTCGGGAAGCAGGGGGTCCCTGGACATGAAACCAACGCGGTTCAGCTAAGAAGACCCCCTGCACATCTACACTATGAAAGAAATTTATATTAAAATAAATAATTTTCGTCCGACATTTCTGCTGTGAGAGGCGGCTCTCTCAGAGCCGCTCTCTCTGCAGCAGAAATGAATCGCCGGTTTAGGCCTTTTCAGAGGCTCAATGCTCTCGCTGGCAGCAACTTGCCCGTTTTGGGAATTTTGCTATCACATGTAATTGAGGCTTTCTGAATACCTTGATAGCAACCCCCAAAAAAACGGCATTTTAAATGCCCTGGCGATAATTTTTATCAACCTTCTCTGAATGAGGCCCTAAGAGTTTTTTTAAATGGGAACTGGTAGTTAAAGACAGCCTTGGTCCAAGGTTACTAGTACTATGAGTACTTTGAAACTACTATTGCTAATGTGCAGACGCATAATATTATTGAGTTTTAATAAAACTATCAACCTTAGGGAAATGCCAGACCCACAACCACCACTGACACCAGTGCCAGCTGCTGCTCTGCCTGTTACTGCTACCAGCAGTGCCAAAACAACTATTAAGTTATCTGCAAAAGGCATATCATTATTGTCACATTCAATAACATTAATGAATGCTGAACAAGCTCTGGCATTAAAAGCACAAGACTCTGAAGAGTTCATGCAGAAGGAGAGTGCCAATAGGGACTTGATGACTCTGAGCAACAGGGGATATACTTTATGCTGATTCAACCATGCAAATGTAGTAGGGTTCCCCCTTCTTACCTCCTTGGGGGGGGGGGGGATTATCTACGTCGCTCGAGAGAAGCCGTGAAGTTGCGTCGGCCATGTTGTGGTTGGGCAGCCACATAGACTGTAACTGTGTAGTGCGGCGGCTTCTTGGGGTTGGTGCCGCCAGAAGAAGAGGTCCTGGCTAAGCAGGATTTCCTCTGCGGACTGAGGACGAAATGCTCAGTTGATCCGGAGCAGACAGAGAGGAAGGTAGTGTCCAGTCTCCTGGACTTGGCCAGAACTAATACCCCTTGGCCCCCAACAGTCCCTTCACCTTAGTGGAGTGTGTAGGGCCTGCCACGCAGCTAGGGATCTCCTGTTAGTGTGCGGTACCAGCGGAGCAGGACCAGAGCCAAGAAAGGAGTTCCTTCAGCGGGAGGTGTCACTGCGCAGCAACTGGGCATGAGGGGCTGGTGTCTGAGACCCCGCAGTGTGGGACCCTGGCGCTGATCATCCTCAATCTGGATGTATTCCCTGGTTAAGGCCTTAACCAGGAAGGTATACGTGCACCACCGCAAGGAGTAGGGTAACGCCACCGTCAGAAATTCAGTTGGGGACGGGTTGGTTGCCGGACACCGGCTTGTAGGTGCCCATGCACCCTCAGTATTATTGGGGCTAGCTACCCCAGGATTTTTCTTATTGTTATTCCTGCATTAGTGTTATTATTGGCTTGTGTGGTAATATTTGGGCCTACTGTGGACCACAGTAAATTCGTTATTTTAACCCTGTTGTGATTGTGTTATTTGGGGTATACTACAAATGTATATGTGTTCCTATGAGGAGTCATCCTGCTACGTGGGATCCTCATAGGTGGAGGTGCTGCACCAGAGAGAGAGAGAGAGAGAGCACTGAAGCGATACAGCAACTTGCTGGGAACCTAGGCCAGTCGTCCCCGGCACATCATACCCTACAAGAGCTGGAAGAGTGGTCCTGGTCCGAAGTTGTCAAGAGGCAGCAGTTAGTGGAATGTCTAACACACCCGGCCTCAACTATGGTAAAAATGCACCGGTAGCAGAATGTGGACTTTACAGCGCAGATGTTAGCTGGAGGAGGACGAAAGTGAACTTTGGTCTAAATTCTACGCCCTTCGTCAGAAAGAAAGAGAGGAACTGTCTGCATTCATCCACCGCATGCAGTTAGTATTGTGTGCTCTATTCTCCCACAAAATCATTTCAGCATCTGAAGTGGATAGATTTTGCCTCAAAAAGTTCCTGAGGGAATCACTCCCTACCATCCAATAGCCCTCATGCTCCGGTGTGCTTTTCTACAAGGGAGTCCTCCTATGTTTGAGGTGTTATTGTGCCAGATGAAAGGGCATGAGGCTCATGCGTGGTTACATACTCCCAAGAAATATAAGGATTCTCATAAGGGAGAGAGTAGGGAGCCCTTTCCCAGAAGCCTAACGAGATGGAAGGTTCCGAAGACAGCCATCCTCGGGAGCCTCCCGCATACGCCACCAAGGTGCCCCAGAGCCCGGTCCCTAAATCCAGCCCAAGCGCGGTCCAAGGTATGCGCTGTTATACCTGCAAAAAAGGTCACCTGGCAAGGGATTGCCATCAGTCGACAACCCCCACCCCTACTGCCCTGATGTTCATCACGCATCCGGTGGAGCAGCTGCCCCCTTCCACAGAAAGCACCCCTTCAACTAGCCCCGAAAAGAAACGGTCGCAGGAGGCCTATAGTCGAGTGGGCCCTATGGCTATAGAACGGGTACTACAGTAATTGAGGGAATCTATGCCTCCGCTCTGCTGGACACTGGCTCTCAAGTAACAAGCGTCTACCATTTTTTCTATGATCTTCACCTCCAGCATCTGCCTCTGCAGTCATCGGTGAAAATAGCATTATGGGGCCTCAGTAGTCAAGACTACCCCATAGATGGAGTGATCCGAGTGTGGATGGATATACCGCACCTCAACATGAATATGACTCATCCCATGGAAGTAGAAGCGCTGGTGTGTCCTGAACCAAGGGAACATCCGAACTCCTCCATCATTTATGGATTTATGCTCAAGAACGGTTTGGACAGTTATTAAATCTTGAGAAGGGGGGTGACAGAGATTCCACCAGGGGGAATGAGACATATGACTGTTAGGCCCAGCTACCCTGCTCATGATGATAGAGACTGGTACTTCTCACTGAAAAACACGCCTGCAGAGGACAAGTTAAGAGGATGGAAGTTGGTGCCAGAAGTGAAGGAGTGGAAAGCTATGCTCCCTCTGCGATTTACCGTGTCCATCCAAAATATGTCGCCTCACCCTGTTGGATGTCGGCCAAGTACTGGGCCGAATATACCCTGTCACTCACGTAGAACCTCTGGTTCATGTAAACGCTGCTTAACGGGCAGACGATGCAGTCAGTTGTTCAGTGTACTGGATCTGCATACTGGATAATGTCAAGCTCCTATGAGCCCAGACGACCAAGAGAAAACTGCGTTCGTCTGCCTGTTAGGATTCTATCAGTTCACCCGGAAGCCTCAAGGCATTTGTGGAGCACCCACCACATTTCACGGTTGATGGAGAAGACAATGAACCCCAGAGATTGTCTGGTCTACCTGTATGACATTATTATCTTCGGTCGGACACTGGAGGAACATGAGGTGCGTCTCCTTACGGCTCTGGACGGATTGCAGAAGGAAGGCTTGAAGTTGTCCGTAGACAAGTGACAAGACAATTCTGTCGGACCTCCATCACCTCTGTGGGTCATATTGTCTCAGCAGGAGTGGCAACTGACCCTACCAAGGTTGAAGTGGTGGTGAACTGGCCTCGGCCTGAGAATGTGATGGAGCTCCCCTCTTTCCTAAGATTCTACGACTACTATCAGAGATTTGTAGAAGGATATTCATGTATTGCCAAAGTTCTGAGGATCCTCGTCAGAAACCCGTGAGTCCAAGAACACAGTTCGGCGAGAAATGGACTCCTGCCTGTGAGGAGGCCTTTCTGAAACTGAAGAAAAGGCTCACCGAAGCTCCTGTTTTGGCCAATGCCGACCCGGATCAAGCGTACGTGTTGGTAGCAAGGAGGGGCAGGGGAAATGGGCCCAACAGCCATATGGATTCTGGCAGACTCTGCAGAGCCTGCTCTGCAGATAGCCATGCCCCTTTCTCTGACATCATCAGCCAGACGAGCCCCGCTCTGATTAGCTGCTGAGAAATTTCTCAGGCTTTTTGATTGGGCTGTAAGTTTTGTGTGAATGAACCTGAGAGGGTTTAAAAACCCTTACACAGCTCAGATTTTCAGTTTCTAAGGTTCTCTAATGTTTCTAAGGGTCTTTTAAGTTCTCTAAGTTAGTTTTAAGTTTTCTAGATTTCTAAAGTTTTCTAAGACTCTAAGCAGTAAGTGAACTTCAGCCCTTTAGAGAGTGAGAGGGGGCTGGGACATTTGGAATGGCATGGTGATTTCCATTCTAAAACTTTTTGGGGTAAGCTTTGGCGATTAGCCCCTCCACCTAGGAAAGTATAGCTTGTTTTCAACCCCCAATGCCCAAGTAAGTGTGCCTTTTTGCTGTAAATTGTGTAACATTGTGTTTGCTTTTGCCTGTGAATAAATTTACAATTTATTTCATTAACTCATTTTGCTCAGTGAAAGGATCCTGGTATAACGGTGTAATTGCCTGGTCTCCCGTGACACCCACTTTATCAACCCAAAGTCTCACCGGTACCTTAAAGCAGGTTTCCTTTCAGGTCAGTGGAATCCGGGTTTTTCTGCATGAGGGTACAGGCATAGAGGTCTGGTCCCCTTTTGTCTTGCTCTGAGAACACAGCCCTCCTTTTCTTTATGGCAGCTCCATTGTGAGCTAAGGAATTTCTTTCCTGTTTCTCAGACCAGGGTTTTTCTAAAAGTCCTAATCAGTCAGGTGGAGTCTGGTTGATTGCCTGTGTGAAATTAACCAGCACACTGCTGGATTTAGAGGCAGTTTCTCTCCAACAGGGATAAGTCCCTGTTACATACCTCCCCTGTTTGTGGGAAGCTCGGGCTTACCACGGCCAAAGCCCATTCTTCCACTCTCCCTCGAGATATCTCTGTGGCTCGACTGAGAGTGGATTGAGTATGAGAACCCTCAGCCCTTTCTCCAGGTTATTAGTGTCTCCTCCAGAAGGTGCTTGAGATCAGTACTCCTTAGTCGTCGAGGAGGACCTTTTGCATGTACAGTCTTTCTACTGACCACGTGGTCATGAGATTTCCTCTGCGTCGGGCGATCCTCTTTGTAGGCAAACAGTATGATGACAGTTGCAGATTTACGCAAATAGCTTTCACTCGCTATCTTTTCCATGGACTCCAATTTAGCACTAAATGTCCATTCGTTGTAACTCTTGCTCAGGCCTTGCAAAGCCTCTTTCAGCCTACTTTTGAATTCTGTCTGATGTCCGGAATCTATTTCTACTATCCTAGACTCGTGCCATTTCATGGTATAACTTAAAGAGCATTCAAGAATAGCTATTTGAGTTTTCAGCTCTTGAAGCTGTCCTTCTGCACTTCTTTATCCACTCAATGCAGTTGCCAGTTCAGCTTCTTTGGAATTGAGTTGTGATTCCACATCTCCCAGTTGACATAGAGAAAAGGAAACATATTTACTGTAACTGATGAGTTGAAGGCTACTCGCAGCTCAAAACAGGGGGTACAGAAAGGTATATGAAAATAAATAATCAGTGGGACTGCTGAGGTAAGCCGCGAGGGAATTCCAAAGCGTGGGTGTGGAAGGAATGGAAGTAGATGGGGGAGACGCTGTAAGCTGCGTGTGTGTAGGAGGAGTCCCAATGGGAAACGCTACCTGAGATCCTGGGATGTAGAAGGCCTGGGTCAGTGCCCCTACGGATCCCTCGTGTAGCCCTTCTCCAACGCAGTCTTCTCCGCAGAGGGGACGCCACCGTCCTAGATGTCCTCTGTGCAGTCTCCCTTCTGTGGCGCGAAGATCCCGAGTGCCGGAAACACGTGATAGTGCATCCGGTCCGTCCGGGAAAATCTTCCTCTCCTAGTGGACACGTGATGACACGGAGGAGAATAGACCGCCGCCAGCACCCACGCTACCTCCGATCCTCAGCGCGTCACTCCAATCGGGCAGTGGCAGGAAGCAAAGTAGTGATTGGAAGGTTGAATTGCAAAAAGTCCCCAAAAAGCACTGACAGCTCACCAAAATGAGGAACTAAAAACGTTTATTAAAGACTACATAAAAAAGAGAATAAGGACAAACAAAAAAACTGCTACATAACAACCCTACGCATTTCAGGCACCTTAGTGCCCTTTCTCTTAAGAAAGGGCACTAAGGTGCCTGAAACGCGTAGGGTTGTTATGTAGCAGTTTTTTTGTTTGTCCTTATTCTCTTTTTTATGTACTGCACCGACACACTTTATTCGAGCAAATACCCGGTATGTACCTGGCAGATACCTGGAATGCGCCGCTCCTCACCTCTGGCAAGCCCCGTTGCATTTGCCTTCCCAGCCTGGGTTCATGCCTGGCTGATGGGCGGCTGATCTGTTAAATGATAATGATTAGGATTTAATAGGCTGCAATGCTTCGCGTGTCTACCAGATGGCATAAATTCATGAATTGTAATGCAGTATATATATATGTACTGTGCAGTATTGCAGCCAGCGGGAATAAAATGCTTCAATCCCTGCCGGAAAATAACTCAATGCACTCGGGCAGAAAACAGTCACAAACCTCAATACACCCGGGTATACCCGAATTCGTGGGACTAGCCGAGCTCGAATAAAGTGTGTCGCCAGTGTAGTCTTTAATAAACGTTTTTAGTTCCTCATTTTGGTGAGCTGTCAGTGCTTTTTGGGGACTTTTTGCGATTCAACCTTCGCTCCATATTTACTGTAAGCCTTGCTCTATTTCTGATCTGCCCTCTCAATGTCCAGCAATTTGCGGTCATCGGCCATCTTGGCCTCGAAGCGCAGTGCCAGGCTTGTGAAGCAGGAGCTAAACTGTAGTGGTTTATGATCCACAAACAAAGAAACTCCGGGTGCACTATCCCTTTAAGAAAAACAAATTATAGAAAATAAACACCTATTCCCTATAGGGAACGCTAACTACACAATAGCTTTCTCCCTCACTAACTGCATGGCCTGCTAAGCTGGTTCCCAAGCCAAAAACATGCCCTGGCATATGCCACAGTGTAACACAGCTCCAGAGACATCAGTGGTACTGGGCACACACTCATTGTTATCAGCTTCCACATCTTCATTGCACCACAATGAGTTGCTTGCTTTTGCAGCTGTGGGAGACAATATTCATCATGTTGCTCCTGTTGCCACTGTTTATATTTGAGAATTTGGGGACACACTTCTCCTGTGTGACCTGGTTCATGACAGGCCCAGCATGCTGAATTGTTTATAAAGTCACCTGGTACTTGCTTTACAATGTTTGAACCTTCTTGGTTCTTCCTAGGGCAACATCTTTGCAAAAATCAATTTTCACTTTCTTTTATACCCGACAGGGAAAACTTGACACTCAGCACTTTGCTCAGGGCGTTAGCTTTACACAGCACAGCAATCCTTTCATACCTGACGAGGCAAACTTTACACTCAGCACTTGCTAGCTGCAAATTCACTTGCTTCAGCAAAATAAAAAAAATTGTTTTTGGTTTTCTGCTTGGGTTCATGAACTTAACACACCTTCATCTATTGACCCCCAGAGGCGTAGCATCCCACTTCTATCACCACCTGTGGCAGAACGGCCTGGTGGCAGGGCCAGTAAGACGCTAAGACACTGTTTACAGCTTGTTAAGCAAAAAGAACAGCTTCTGCTCAGCTAGTAGGTTGTATGTTGTGAGTTGCATAAGGGGTGCATACTGGGATAGAAAACTGATGACTATCAGAAAGAAGTAATCCCTATAGTGCGTGCACTCAGCCTATAAATTAGAACTCTGTTTTTCTAAAAGAGATGAAACTTCATCTCCACTAATAAGTAATTTTATTTAATCAGCGCAAAAGTTAATTTTAAAACCTAATTCAACAAATAGCGTGTCAAAGTAATGTTGAATAGAAACAAGGATAAATTGATAAGGGTTAGCCACTATTGATCAAGAGTATCTTGATCCTCATAAGCATCAGTAAATTGATAAGTGTACTCCTATAACACGGGAGAATGGTGACGTAATAGGTGTACAGTAAGTGATTTTAACTTAAAGTGAAGTGTATAATTAAAAAGTGAATAAAGGTGTGTATAATAGTGTGCAACCACAAAGTATGGATATGTAAAGTGTGATCTGTGTCAGTAATAACATATATTCAACCATATATCCCTGTCGACGCTGAGTTTATGATGATAGCTTATATAATTCCTTTTGATGTGGATAAAAAGCGATGTTAGTACTTAAGTATCTTGTTGAGTAACAATACTTGCATCAATTTAACGCATGTAGCTTGCTAAGGTAAGTATCCATATAATTCCAAGGCCTTCCTTGGAATATTTTTGACAGAATGCTGCACACATATAATTCTGAATGTGCATACAAAGTGTCAGATAGAGCTTGTTAATATAATTCCTTAGTAAGCACTTTGTATTTCCCTATAGATAGACTATGTCCAATGATTTAGTCTCAAAACATACACACACACACATATATATATATATATATATATATATATATATATATATATATATATATATATACAGTGGTTGACAAATCACCAAAAAATCTACTCGCCACACAAAAAAATCTACTCGCCACCTAGTACCAAACGTGTGCTGCTTGGGCCAATATTTACTCGCCCGGGGGTTAAATCCACTCGCCCGGGGTGAGCAAATGTATAGGTTTGTCGAACACTGTATATATATATATATATATATATATATATACAGTGTTCGACAAATCACCCAAAAATCTACTAGCCCAACCAAAAAATCTACTCGCCCCTAACCCCGCCCCTAGTCCCGCCCCCAACCCCGCTTTAAAATAAAACACATTTAATAAATTCCTAGTCAGAACAACATTCATTTTTGACATAAATGTATTTATTGTATTACATTATACTACAATTAGTCGTGTGTGTGTGTAAATGCGGGATCTTACCTGATCCGCAGTCCCTCAATGTCCAGGTACCCTCATTCCCGCAATGTTATACATTGGAGGGGAGGTGTATCTTTCCTGTCTTCTGGGTTAGGGGGGGTTCCGATGTCTTCCGTGTGAAGCTTGAGTCAGATCTGGAAGAAAGCAGTATAGATTATTTCGGTGTAGTATAGGGCAGTTATGATATATAGGGTAAGTAAGATATCCAGTTCCAGAGTGTGAGACAGACACAGAGAGAGGGTGAGAGAGAGAGAGGGTGAGAGAGAGAGGGTGAGAGAGAGGGGGTGAGAGAGAGGGGGTGAGAGAGAGGGGGTGAGAGAGGGGGTGAGAGAGAGAGAGGGGGTGAGAGAGAGAGAGGGGGTGAGAGAGAGAGAGGGGGAGAGAGAGAGAGGGGGTGAGAGAGAGAGAGGGGGTGAGAGGGGGTGAGAGAGAGAGAGAGGGGGTGAGGGAGAGGGGGTGAGAGAGAGAGGGGGGGTGAGAGAGAGGGGGGGTGAAAGAGAGGGGGTGAGAGAGAAGGGGTGAGAGAGAAAGAGGGGGTGAGCGAGAGAGAGGGGGTGAGCGAGAGAGAGGGGGTGAGAGAGAGAGAGGGAGGGAGAGAGAGGGAGGGAGAGAGAGAAAGAGAGAGAGGGGGAGAGAGAGAGAGGGGGAGAGAGAGAGGGGGTGATAGAGAGAGGGGGGTGAGAGAGAAAGAGAAAGGGGGTGAGAGAGAGAGAGAGAGAGGGGGGGTGAGAGAGAGGGGGTGAGAGAGGGGGCGAGAGAGGGAGGGGGCGAGAGAGGGAGGGGGCGAGAGAGGGGGGGCGAGAGAGGGGGGGCGAGAGAGAGGGGGCAAGAGAGGGGGGGCGAGAGAGAGAGGGGTTGAGAGAGATAGAGGGCTTGATTGGGTGGGGTGACGGGTGGGGGGTGACGGGGTGGGGGTGACGGGGAGGGGCTGACGGGATGACGGGGTGGGGGGATGATGGGGATGATGGGGTGGGGGGGATGATGGGGTGGGGGGGGTGACGGGGTGGGGTGACGGGGTGGTCGCTGCGGGTTTCCGGGTGTCAGATACGCCGGGACATGGGGGCAGCGGCAGCAGCAGCCTCAGCTCAGTGGCCGGGAGAGATTGGGATGAGGGGGGGGTCACGGAGGCTGGGAGAGTTTGGGGTGGGGGGGGTCACGGAGGCCGGGAGAGATTGGGGTGAGGGGGGTCATGGAGGCCGGGAGAGATTGGTGTGAGGGAGGGGGTGGCGGATGGCCCGATGCGAGGGGGGGGGGCGGATGGCCCGATGCGAGGGGGGGGCGGATGGCCCGATGCGAGGGGGGGCGGATGGCCCGATGCGAGGGGGGGCGGATGGGCCGATGCAAGGGGGGGGCAGATGGCCCGATGGGAGGGGGGACGGATGGCCCGATGGGAGGGAGGGGGGGCGACAGATGGCACTGCAGGGGCCTGAGGCATACAGGCGTGGAAGGGGCTGACTGCTGGAAGGGGGAGGAGTGGAAGCGCTGAGGAGGGAAAGTTGCTGAGAGGCGGGGGAGGAGCGAAGGCACTGCTCAGAGAGCCGGAGGCGGGGTAATCTCCCCCAACAACATAAACCCGCCTCCGGCTTTTTTTTTTTTTTCTCCAGCGCGAGCGCGGGAAAAACAGCAGCGCGAGCGGGGGAATTTAAAAAACACACATGTGCTGCTTGCGCCAATATTTACTCGCCCGGAGGTTAAATACACATGCCCCGGGCGTGTAAATGTATATAATTGTCGAACACTGTATATATATTATATATATACTTTTAAAGACACTAAATGGTAACCATATCACAGACTGTGACCAATAGGGAAAACAGGATATCATTGGAGCTATGTCAGTATAATATAATATATATACCACTCTATATATATATATGTGTGTATGTTTTGAGACTAAATCATTGGACATAGTCTATCTATAGGGAAATACAAAGTGCTTACTAAGGAATTATATTAACAAGCTCTATCTGACACTTTGTATGCACATTCAGAATTATATATGTGCAGCATTCTGTCAAAAATATTCCAAGGAAGGCCTTGGAATTATATGGATACTTACCTTAGCAAGCTACATGCTTTAAATTGATGCAAGTATTGTTACTCAACAAGATACTTAAGTACTAACATCGCTTTTTATTCCTCATCAAAAGGAATTAAATAAGCTATCATCATAAGCTCAGCGTCGACAGGGATATATGGCTGAATATATATTATAACTGACACAGATTACTCTTTACATATCCATACTTTGTGGTTGCACACTATTATACACACCTTTATTCACTTTTTAATTATATACTTCACTTTAAGTTAAAATCACTTACACCTATCACGTCAGCATTCTCCGTGTTATAGGAGTACACTTATCAATTTACTGATGCTTATGAGGATCAAGATACTCTTGATCAATAGTGGCTAACCCTTATCAATTTATCCTTGTTTATATGCAACATTACTTTGATACGCTATTTGTTGAATTAGGTTTTAAAATTAACTTTTGTGCTGATTAAATAAAATTACTTATTAGTGGAGATGAAGTTTCATCTCTATTAGAAAAACAGAGTTCTAATTTACTCTGAGTGCACTGTTTAAAGCTTAACTGTAGTGGTTTATTATCCACAAACAAATAAACTGCGGGTGCACTGTCCCTTTAAGAAAACCAAATCATAGAAAATAAACACCTATTTCCTTTAGGGGAATAACTACCGCTAAGTACACCACAGCTTTTGCCCTCACTAACTGCATAGCGAGCTAAGCTGGTTCCCAAGCCAAAAACATGCCCTGGCATATGCCAGTGTAACACAGTCTCTGCATACAATAATAAGGGTTTTGCTTATCTTAGTCCTTTTTGGAGCAGACGTCCCTGCTTCAGCACGGTCTCTCCTCCTTTCTTCCTAGGGGAACACAGCCCCACGTTGATCCCAGAGAACTCCTCTGTAGGTCCTCTATACCAGCTTCCGCAGCTGGGGAGCACGTCTATCTCCCACCCTTCTCTGGGGAAAACAGTCTCTCACTCTGTGACTCTCAGCAATTTTAATTAATTTTAATTAATTATTGAAATATTAAATTTTTACATCGGGTGGGAACCCCCCCCCCCCACAAATTAATACAATTGTTTCAAATGTTTATATTTTCCACAGTTTTTCCACTGCTTCTGTTCTATTCTACTTTTTTCCCTCTGTTTCTGCCCTCTGATCTGAGCCACCATCATTTGTAGCGTTTCCTCCTCAGAAAGTTCTTTCCTTCTTACTGACACTAAAGCCCTTGATGTCCAAAGGTGGTACAAAATGGTGGCATTGATCACTCTCAGGGTACTGGTATTAACGCCCAGATATTTAGAAGCAAACCCAAACACTATCTCTGCATATGTCTGTGTATGCAAATGTTTTATTCCTTATTTTCCCAAACTGCCTGTGAGAAGCTACAATCCTTTATAAGGTGCTCTACGGTCTCCCATTGGACAACACACCTCTCCCTGGGACAGTCCTTGCTCCCATTCTTCTGGTGCTTCAAATTTGTCCTGACATAGGTCTTCCTATGACTTGTCAACCACTAAACATCTCTCATTTTCCAAGGGATTCACTTTTCCCTAAATATCCCCCTTGCCTCCTGAGCTCTGACCGATGGACAATGGAAAACCCCAACTCGTGCTAAGAAGGCCCTAACTGAACCATTTTATATAACACTTTCCTGGGAGTGTCCATTAGTTTTTTCACAGTTAAATTCCAACCTCTTATTTATTTAACAACTTTTTTCATATAAACTGGAGGATTATACATTTTTGGTTATTCTTCTTACCGGGCCGCCTGTGAACCAATCTCTTAGAGCCCAAAACCTTGTTTTAAGCATTGATGGCCACAAGAGAGTGTCTTTGTTGCCGACTACAGGAACTATATTCTGGTATAGAAAATGTAGACCAAAAAACAATTCCGCATTCACCATGTTTTTACCCCCTTGTTCAACTCCTAAGTAAACAATGTTTCTTTTAAAGCTGCAGTTCAGTCAATATCCTGCATGTGTGTTTTTTTAAATAAATCAGTTCTGTAGTAAGAAAAAATACTTTTAGCATTTTCTGTTTTTAAAAAAACAACTTTGAAAGACCAATTTTCTTGTATTCTATTTTAACAGCCATTTGCTAAGGCACTGCACCTTCATGTCCTGTCACAAGCCCTGGCACACCCCTTTGTCAGCCCTGCCCTCCCTCTAGCACATGTCAGTGCAGGAGTGCTCATGAGAGACAGAAGCAGAAGAAAAACAGATCCCTTCACTAATTATGTCACCAAATTTTGCCTATCAATACATGGAGAACGAATTGACCTGCAGCTATACAGTTCTTTAGCTAATTAGAGATTGCACACATGAAAATATTGAAGTAAAAAAAAATTTAAAAAAAAAAAGACTGAACTGCAGCTTTAATTGGATTGAGGCGATTACCCCCAAAAGAAAGAACATACTGCTAACCTGTAACATTATTCTATCTGTCGGTGGGAAAACCACATTGACGTAAACAAAAAGTGGTAATAAAAAGGTCTTTAAGACTCGTACTCTATTTTCGAAGCTAATTTTCCATCTCTTCCACCTTTGGACTTTCTTGTTACAGATGTCCAGTTTCAGCTGCCAGTTTTGCTCACTCATGTCCTCTTTCCCAAATGTGATGCCCAAAATCTTAATGTCATTTTGTGGTTCAGGAAATCCACCAGCTAACTGAAAAACAGGGTCAGGAGACCCCACCCAACAGGAGACACATTTCTCATGATTTATCCTTGAATTTGACACCATTCCATATTTATCAATTAAAGTTCTCACTTCTTCCACTTCCTCAGAACTGGTTACAAATATTGTAACATCATCTGCATAAGCAAGACATTTTATTTTTTCCTGAGAAGGGACTGGTAACAAAAACCCTTTTATGTTTATATTGCCCTCCAAAACTCTTAAAAAAGGATCTATTGCAAAAACATATAACAGGGGACTTAAAGGACATCCTTGCCTAACGCCAGATTTTATATTAAACCGCTCTCCTTGACACCCATTCATTATTGGGATTCCTGATGCTCCATTATACAAAGTCTTAAGCCACATTATACATTTATTGGGGATCCCATACCTTTTTAGGACAGAAAATAGGAAAGTATAATTAACTCTATCAAAGGCTTTGCTTTGATCTATACTTAGTACATACAGTATTCCTTCATAGAGCCTGTCCTGCTATACTCAAAGATTTATCTTACCAATAACAGGTTATTCACTATCTTTCTCCCTTTCACCGCACAGCCCTGTCGT
The DNA here is from genome assembly GCF_040206685.1 of Ascaphus truei. NCBI lineage: Eukaryota > Metazoa > Chordata > Amphibia > Anura > Ascaphidae > Ascaphus > Ascaphus truei. Next base: position 332,305,776 of record NC_134485.1, on the reverse strand, counting down.
TCACTAATCAGCGTACCTGACACGTTACTTAACCTAATAAACAGAATCTTAGCTAAAATCTTGTAGTCAACATTTAATAATGCTATGGGTCTGCTCTAACAGTTTAGAGTTTAATTTCCAAACTCCTCTACCAATACGTATGGCTTCTTTAAGATTGATAGTGGCCTCTAACAAGAGGTGGTCAGTAAATGCTGCTGGCTTTAAACCAATTGTACCAATTTCAACAGCGCTGGTTACATAAATTCTATCCAAACGACTGCTGTATTCCCCCCTACTATAGGTATACCCAGGCTTGTCTGGAAACATAACCTTATATCCATCCTTAAGGTTTGCATCTCTACACATTTGATTTAAAAAAACTTCATCATATGTTATTTTTCCTTTTCTCCCTGACCGATCCTGATTACATGTTACACAATTGAAATCTCCAGCTAATAGCACCGTTTTACTTGTAAATAAATATGGCTTTATTTGTTCAAATAAGAGTTTCCTCATATTCCTTTTCTGGGGTCCATAAACATTAATTAACCTATATTGTGCTTTGTCAATAACAATATCAATTAATAGACACCGACCTGGTGACATTTCAACTAATTTTATGCACTGAAAATGTGCAATCTTAAATAAAAACCTAACACCATCATAAGAATCAGGCCCAATAGACCAAAAGGAAGCCCCCTCTCTCCAATCTCTCTTATAATTAAAGATGCCAGATGCTGAAATCAATCTAGTTTCCTGTAGAAAATAAATATCATAATCCCATTTTTCAATTTCCTAAAAGTAATACCACGGGAAGTTGTAGTCCTAACACTGTTAACGTTCACAGTGCAAAACCTTATAGGCTGTGTGGGGTCAGTGGGCGGACACATCTTTCTTTTTTACAGTATCTGCTATTCCCTCCTCCTCCCCCTCACTTTTGAGGGCTTCTGGTGTTCCAACTTCCTCCATTGCATCCATAACGTTCCCCCAGGTCAATGCATCAAAGGCATTTGAGGTGGGTATCCCTGATGACTGTAACTCCCCAGTGCGGCCTCTGCCTTTGGCCTTTTCTTTGCTGAAGTTCCATACTCCCATCCCACCCCTGTTGGCTCCTGCTCCCCTCCTGCCTCTGCTGGCCCCCCCCATCTGCTGGCCCCTGCTCACCTCCTGTCTCTGCTTGCTCCTGCTCCTCCTCCTGCTCAGAGGATATCTCAATGGCACCAAACTCCTTTATCTGGGTCTCCCCTGCTAGGGCTGTCTCACTGTCCTGGGGAGCATTATTATGCGTCGCCTCAGGACACTCCCTAAAAGAATGACCCTGTCCCCCACGCAAGTAACACAATACAATATTAGGACAGACAGAACGGTTATGCCCCAGAACCCCACACTGGCAGCACCTAATCTTGTCACAAATTGCACTCAAATGCCTGTTGGACCCACATTTGAAGCAAAGTCTAGGCTGATTGGGATGAGGGGGGGGTCACGGAGGCTGGGAGAGTTTGGGGTGGGGGGGGTCACGGAGGCCGGGAGAGATTGGGGTGAGGGGGGTCATGGAGGCCGGGAGAGATTGGTGTGAGGGAGGGGGTGGCGGATGGCCCGATGCGAGGGGGGGGGGCGGATGGCCCGATGCGAGGGGGGGGCGGATGGCCCGATGCGAGGGGGGGCGGATGGCCCGATGCGAGGGGGGGCGGATGGGCCGATGCAAGGGGGGGGCAGATGGCCCGATGGGAGGGGGGACGGATGGCCCGATGGGAGGGAGGGGGGGCGACAGATGGCACTGCAGGGGCCTGAGGCATACAGGCGTGGAAGGGGCTGACTGCTGGAAGGGGGAGGAGTGGAAGCGCTGAGGAGGGAAAGTTGCTGAGAGGCGGGGGAGGAGCGAAGGCACTGCTCAGAGAGCCGGAGGCGGGGTAATCTCCCCCAACAACATAAACCCGCCTCCGGCTTTTTTTTTTTTTTCTCCAGCGCGAGCGCGGGAAAAACAGCAGCGCGAGCGGGGGAATTTAAAAAACACACATGTGCTGCTTGCGCCAATATTTACTCGCCCGGAGGTTAAATACACATGCCCCGGGCGTGTAAATGTATATAATTGTCGAACACTGTATATATATTATATATATACTTTTAAAGACACTAAATGGTAACCATATCACAGACTGTGACCAATAGGGAAAACAGGATATCATTGGAGCTATGTCAGTATAATATAATATATATACCACTCTATATATATATATGTGTGTATGTTTTGAGACTAAATCATTGGACATAGTCTATCTATAGGGAAATACAAAGTGCTTACTAAGGAATTATATTAACAAGCTCTATCTGACACTTTGTATGCACATTCAGAATTATATATGTGCAGCATTCTGTCAAAAATATTCCAAGGAAGGCCTTGGAATTATATGGATACTTACCTTAGCAAGCTACATGCTTTAAATTGATGCAAGTATTGTTACTCAACAAGATACTTAAGTACTAACATCGCTTTTTATTCCTCATCAAAAGGAATTAAATAAGCTATCATCATAAGCTCAGCGTCGACAGGGATATATGGCTGAATATATATTATAACTGACACAGATTACTCTTTACATATCCATACTTTGTGGTTGCACACTATTATACACACCTTTATTCACTTTTTAATTATATACTTCACTTTAAGTTAAAATCACTTACACCTATCACGTCAGCATTCTCCGTGTTATAGGAGTACACTTATCAATTTACTGATGCTTATGAGGATCAAGATACTCTTGATCAATAGTGGCTAACCCTTATCAATTTATCCTTGTTTATATGCAACATTACTTTGATACGCTATTTGTTGAATTAGGTTTTAAAATTAACTTTTGTGCTGATTAAATAAAATTACTTATTAGTGGAGATGAAGTTTCATCTCTATTAGAAAAACAGAGTTCTAATTTACTCTGAGTGCACTGTTTAAAGCTTAACTGTAGTGGTTTATTATCCACAAACAAATAAACTGCGGGTGCACTGTCCCTTTAAGAAAACCAAATCATAGAAAATAAACACCTATTTCCTTTAGGGGAATAACTACCGCTAAGTACACCACAGCTTTTGCCCTCACTAACTGCATAGCGAGCTAAGCTGGTTCCCAAGCCAAAAACATGCCCTGGCATATGCCAGTGTAACACAGTCTCTGCATACAATAATAAGGGTTTTGCTTATCTTAGTCCTTTTTGGAGCAGACGTCCCTGCTTCAGCACGGTCTCTCCTCCTTTCTTCCTAGGGGAACACAGCCCCACGTTGATCCCAGAGAACTCCTCTGTAGGTCCTCTATACCAGCTTCCGCAGCTGGGGAGCACGTCTATCTCCCACCCTTCTCTGGGGAAAACAGTCTCTCACTCTGTGACTCTCAGCAATTTTAATTAATTTTAATTAATTATTGAAATATTAAATTTTTACATCGGGTGGGAACCCCCCCCCCCCACAAATTAATACAATTGTTTCAAATGTTTATATTTTCCACAGTTTTTCCACTGCTTCTGTTCTATTCTACTTTTTTCCCTCTGTTTCTGCCCTCTGATCTGAGCCACCATCATTTGTAGCGTTTCCTCCTCAGAAAGTTCTTTCCTTCTTACTGACACTAAAGCCCTTGATGTCCAAAGGTGGTACAAAATGGTGGCATTGATCACTCTCAGGGTACTGGTATTAACGCCCAGATATTTAGAAGCAAACCCAAACACTATCTCTGCATATGTCTGTGTATGCAAATGTTTTATTCCTTATTTTCCCAAACTGCCTGTGAGAAGCTACAATCCTTTATAAGGTGCTCTACGGTCTCCCATTGGACAACACACCTCTCCCTGGGACAGTCCTTGCTCCCATTCTTCTGGTGCTTCAAATTTGTCCTGACATAGGTCTTCCTATGACTTGTCAACCACTAAACATCTCTCATTTTCCAAGGGATTCACTTTTCCCTAAATATCCCCCTTGCCTCCTGAGCTCTGACCGATGGACAATGGAAAACCCCAACTCGTGCTAAGAAGGCCCTAACTGAACCATTTTATATAACACTTTCCTGGGAGTGTCCATTAGTTTTTTCACAGTTAAATTCCAACCTCTTATTTATTTAACAACTTTTTTCATATAAACTGGAGGATTATACATTTTTGGTTATTCTTCTTACCGGGCCGCCTGTGAACCAATCTCTTAGAGCCCAAAACCTTGTTTTAAGCATTGATGGCCACAAGAGAGTGTCTTTGTTGCCGACTACAGGAACTATATTCTGGTATAGAAAATGTAGACCAAAAAACAATTCCGCATTCACCATGTTTTTACCCCCTTGTTCAACTCCTAAGTAAACAATGTTTCTTTTAAAGCTGCAGTTCAGTCAATATCCTGCATGTGTGTTTTTTTAAATAAATCAGTTCTGTAGTAAGAAAAAATACTTTTAGCATTTTCTGTTTTTAAAAAAACAACTTTGAAAGACCAATTTTCTTGTATTCTATTTTAACAGCCATTTGCTAAGGCACTGCACCTTCATGTCCTGTCACAAGCCCTGGCACACCCCTTTGTCAGCCCTGCCCTCCCTCTAGCACATGTCAGTGCAGGAGTGCTCATGAGAGACAGAAGCAGAAGAAAAACAGATCCCTTCACTAATTATGTCACCAAATTTTGCCTATCAATACATGGAGAACGAATTGACCTGCAGCTATACAGTTCTTTAGCTAATTAGAGATTGCACACATGAAAATATTGAAGTAAAAAAAAATTTAAAAAAAAAAAGACTGAACTGCAGCTTTAATTGGATTGAGGCGATTACCCCCAAAAGAAAGAACATACTGCTAACCTGTAACATTATTCTATCTGTCGGTGGGAAAACCACATTGACGTAAACAAAAAGTGGTAATAAAAAGGTCTTTAAGACTCGTACTCTATTTTCGAAGCTAATTTTCCATCTCTTCCACCTTTGGACTTTCTTGTTACAGATGTCCAGTTTCAGCTGCCAGTTTTGCTCACTCATGTCCTCTTTCCCAAATGTGATGCCCAAAATCTTAATGTCATTTTGTGGTTCAGGAAATCCACCAGCTAACTGAAAAACAGGGTCAGGAGACCCCACCCAACAGGAGACACATTTCTCATGATTTATCCTTGAATTTGACACCATTCCATATTTATCAATTAAAGTTCTCACTTCTTCCACTTCCTCAGAACTGGTTACAAATATTGTAACATCATCTGCATAAGCAAGACATTTTATTTTTTCCTGAGAAGGGACTGGTAACAAAAACCCTTTTATGTTTATATTGCCCTCCAAAACTCTTAAAAAAGGATCTATTGCAAAAACATATAACAGGGGACTTAAAGGACATCCTTGCCTAACGCCAGATTTTATATTAAACCGCTCTCCTTGACACCCATTCATTATTGGGATTCCTGATGCTCCATTATACAAAGTCTTAAGCCACATTATACATTTATTGGGGATCCCATACCTTTTTAGGACAGAAAATAGGAAAGTATAATTAACTCTATCAAAGGCTTTGCTTTGATCTATACTTAGTACATACAGTATTCCTTCATAGAGCCTGTCCTGCTATACTCAAAGATTTATCTTACCAATAACAGGTTATTCACTATCTTTCTCCCTTTCACCGCACAGCCCTGTCGTTCACTAATCAGCGTACCTGACACGTTACTTAACCTAATAAACAGAATCTTAGCTAAAATCTTGTAGTCAACATTTAATAATGCTATGGGTCTGCTCTAACAGTTTAGAGTTTAATTTCCAAACTCCTCTACCAATACGTATGGCTTCTTTAAGATTGATAGTGGCCTCTAACAAGAGGTGGTCAGTAAATGCTGCTGGCTTTAAACCAATTGTACCAATTTCAACAGCGCTGGTTACATAAATTCTATCCAAACGACTGCTGTATTCCCCCCTACTATAGGTATACCCAGGCTTGTCTGGAAACATAACCTTATATCCATCCTTAAGGTTTGCATCTCTACACATTTGATTTAAAAAAACTTCATCATATGTTATTTTTCCTTTTCTCCCTGACCGATCCTGATTACATGTTACACAATTGAAATCTCCAGCTAATAGCACCGTTTTACTTGTAAATAAATATGGCTTTATTTGTTCAAATAAGAGTTTCCTCATATTCCTTTTCTGGGGTCCATAAACATTAATTAACCTATATTGTGCTTTGTCAATAACAATATCAATTAATAGACACCGACCTGGTGACATTTCAACTAATTTTATGCACTGAAAATGTGCAATCTTAAATAAAAACCTAACACCATCATAAGAATCAGGCCCAATAGACCAAAAGGAAGCCCCCTCTCTCCAATCTCTCTTATAATTAAAGATGCCAGATGCTGAAATCAATCTAGTTTCCTGTAGAAAATAAATATCATAATCCCATTTTTCAATTTCCTAAAAGTAATACCACGGGAAGTTGTAGTCCTAACACTGTTAACGTTCACAGTGCAAAACCTTATAGGCTGTGTGGGGTCAGTGGGCGGACACATCTTTCTTTTTTACAGTATCTGCTATTCCCTCCTCCTCCCCCTCACTTTTGAGGGCTTCTGGTGTTCCAACTTCCTCCATTGCATCCATAACGTTCCCCCAGGTCAATGCATCAAAGGCATTTGAGGTGGGTATCCCTGATGACTGTAACTCCCCAGTGCGGCCTCTGCCTTTGGCCTTTTCTTTGCTGAAGTTCCATACTCCCATCCCACCCCTGTTGGCTCCTGCTCCCCTCCTGCCTCTGCTGGCCCCCCCCATCTGCTGGCCCCTGCTCCCCTCCTGTCTCTGCTTGCTCCTGCTCCTCCTCCTGCTCAGAGGATATCTCAATGGCACCAAACTCCTTTATCTGGGTCTCCCCTGCTAGGGCTGTCTCACTGTCCTGGGGAGCATTATTATGCGTCGCCTCAGGACACTCCCTAAAAGAATGACCCTGTCCCCCACGCAAGTAACACAATACAATATTAGGACAGACAGAACGGTTATGCCCCAGAACCCCACACTGGCAGCACCTAATCTTGTCACAACTTGCACTCAAATGCCTGTTGGACCCACATTTGAAGCAAAGTCTAGGCTGGCCACTGTAGAAACAGACCCCTTTGCCCCCCCCCCCAATAAAGTGGGAATTTGGGAGGGGAGGAGAAATACCATATCTTTCCCACAATTTAACTTTACACCTCCATCTCCCAGTCCACACCCACCCTCCTTCCCAGATCTTCGCCTCTATTTTTTCCAGATCAGAAAGTAAAGTACATTGGGGCCGATTCACTAAGCTATGTTAAGTAGCACTAAAATGGGTTATATCGCTCGGCCGCAAAAGGCTGAAGCCATAAGCGCTATTCACTAAAGCTGTTTGTTGCGTTTACGACCTGCCTTGCCCAAAAGGGCCATAGCGCGCGATCACCTTTCCCCCCCCCAATATCGTGCTAAAAGTTATTTAGCATGATAACTATTATAAACAAAGCAGCCTGTAAGAACTGCATGGAGACGCTGCGTCTCAATGCATGGCTCTTACAGGCGATTATGCTGTCCAAATCTGATTTTTAATACTGGTGTACATGAGCAGGGGGTCTCCTGAGCTGAACCGCATTGGTTTCAGGTCCGAGGACCCCTTACTTCAGGAGATACAGGCCCCGGATGACGTTGTGTTTGGGAAGGTGTGCAGTGGACCTTCACAAACGCTTGCTACAGAACTGCTTGGGATCTTTATCGGTCCGGTATCCAGCACGATTTTCGTGACGTCATCCGCTGGTCCGCGGCATTTACCGTCCCCGGTGGGAACCAAAGAGCATCTGTTGGTGTGTATCCGGTGAGAGATCATCGCGGAGTGCCTGACACGTCAGTTCCTGCAGGCGGTGAACAACGAAGGCAGCATTCTGATCCAGTGGTGTCACGGAGTGAATACAGCAGCGAAGCAGCGTTTCCTGGTCCTAGGAGCATGAGTATATCTCATAACATGCTTTTAATTGTTCTATGTTTGTGAGTTCATTTTTATTGAGATTTTTGGGAATTAAATATATCGATTTTGCACAGTAATGCACTAGGATTTGGCGCTTTTTTTCTTCTTTTATTTTTCTATGCAGGTGGAGAGGGAGGTCGTTGTACCCTTTTAAAGAAGCTGCCTGTTTTTCCTGTCAGTGCTACATTTACTCCCCAATTATTGGACACAATTGTTTGGACTCTATAGGACTATCTGCATTGAGCAGAAAAAGGCGATGTGGGGGACGGCGGCAGGGGGTTCCGGGGGACCCGGCGGAACCGGCAGCGGTAGGGAGAGCGCCCCGATCGGAGGGCGCTCTTCCGCTGCTTCGGCGCGCGCCCGTCACCCTCGGGCGCGCGCCAGGCTACTGCTGCGGCCAAGAACGGGCAAATGCTCGAATAAACTTGGCCGCAGCAGTACACACTTCAAATCCTACAAGCAAACCATTGTGAAAAATAATCCATGTCAAAGTAACCATCAAACAAAATCTATCTTCCAAAAATAAGTCAATAAAATTATCTACTGTATAGCAACCAGCCTTTTACTAAACATTTTCAAAAATGAAATGTACATTAGCAACACATTTTTACACAAAGCAGCAAATTGCAATTCAAAAAAACATCCAAACAAGGCAAGCCAACATGTTTTTATTATACCTGTATGTATGTACATCTATAGTTTACAGACATAAATACAGGTGCAATAAAAGAGCATCAAAAACAATAGAATCACATTCAAAATCAACATACAATACTACCACTGGTTTATCCTATATGTACAGTGCTCGACAAACCCGGTCGCCAGCTCGCCAGCTGCGATCGGATATTGGCTCGTGGCCAGTAACTTTTCCCCTGCTCTGCAAAAAAAAAAAAAGCCCTGCTCGAAAAAAAAAAATAATCCCTTTATCTGATAGCTGATTGGCTGTGACGCGGGATGGAGTTTACCAGGACTTCAAACCGCCCTTCCTTCTCTGCACGGGTAAAGTAATGATGGGGGGGTGGGGGGGGGGAGGGGGTGTGCGCGTGTGTCTGCTACTGCTGCTGCTGCTGCTGCTGCTGATCCGGTCATGGAGGATTTTGAACAGATGCTCGAGGTGGGGGGAATTTAATGCACTTTAAAATATTTATATATACACTGATACATCCTGCCCCCGGTCCCTGGCGCTCCCGCTGTCCGCGCGGGTCGGGAGATACCCCCCACCTCCAGCACTCTCCCGCTGTGTGCGCGTTTATCACTTGTGTTTATCACTTTAATTATTTTCTCTTTCATGCTGTATTGAGGCAGCTTCTCTCGAAGTCTCTGCATTTCAAGATATCGATAATCTGTTCTTTTTTTGCGCAGATCTTCTCTGAGTTGTTGAGCCAAATCAGTGTCTGCCTCATTTCTTCCGCGTGCACTCTCCCGCTGTGCGCGCGGGTCGGGAGATACCCCCCCCCCCACCTCCGGCACTCTCCCGCTGTGCGCGCGGGTCGGGAGACACACCCCCCCCCCGGTGCTCTCCCGCTGTCCTCGCGGGGCGGGAGATAGTAGCCGAGTGTTTCTCCCCTCCCCTCTCTCCCCTCCAGCGCTCCTGAGATACTGTGAGGTACTGAGAGAGTGTGTGTGTATGTGTATGTGAGAGAGAGATTGAGAGAGAGAGAGTGTGTGTGTATATATATGGGGGAGAGATTGAGTGTGTGTATGTGTATGGGGGAGAGCGACTGAGACTGTGTGTGTGTGTGTGTGTGTGTGTGTGTGTGTGTGTGTGTTTGAGAGTGTGTGTGTGTATGTATGGGGGAGAGAGAGAACGTGTGTGTGCAGGACACCAGAGGTAACCCACCCAGTCACCCACCCAGTCAGTCATCCCACCCCCCACCCAGTCAGTCATCCCACCCAGTCACCCATCCCACCCCCCACCCAGTCAGTCATCCCATCTCCCACCCAGTCACCCAGTCAGTAATCCCACCCCCACCCAGTCACCCAGTCAGTAATCCCATCTCCCACCCAGTCACCCAGTCAGTAATCCCACCCCCCTCCCAGTCACCCAATCAGTAATCCCACCCCCCTCCCAGTCACCCAATCAGTAATCCCACCCCCCTCCCAGTCACCCAATCAGTAATCCCACCCCCCTCCCAGTCACCCAATCAGTAATCCCACCCCCTCCCAGTCACCCAATCAGTAATCCCACCCCCCTCCCAGTCACCCAATCAGTAATCCCACCCCCCTCCCAGTCACCCAATCAGTAATCCCACCCCCCTCCCAGTCACCCAATCAGTAATCCCACCCCCCTCCCAGTCACCCAATCAGTAATCCCACCCCCACCCAGTCACCCAATCAGTAATCCCACCCCCCACCCAGTCACCCAATCAGTAATCCCACCCCCCACCCAGTCACCCAATCAGTAATCCCACCCCCCACCCAGTCACCCAATCAGTAATCCCACCCCCCACCCAGTCACCCAATCAGTAATCCCACCCCCCACCCAGTCACCCAATCAGTAATCCCCCCCACCCAGTCAGTAATCCCACCCCCACCCAGTCAGTAATCCCACCCCCCCACCCAGTCACCAGTCAGTAATCCCACCCCTCCACCCAGTCACCAGTCAGTAATCCCACCCCCCCACCCAGTCACCAGTCAGTAATCCCACCCCCCCACCCAGTCACCAGTCAGTAATCCCACCCCCCCACCCAGTCACCAGTCAGTAATCCCACCCCCCCACCCAGTCACCAGTCAGTAATCCCACCCCCCCCACCCAGTCACCAGTCAGTAATCCCACCCCCCCCACCCAGTCACCAGTCAGTAATCCCACCCCCCCCACCCAGTCACCAGTCAGTAATCCAACCCCCCCACCCAGTCACCAGTCAGTAATCCCACCCCCCACCCAGTCACCGTCAGTAATCCCACCCCCCACCCAGTCACCCAGTCAGTAATCCCACCCCCCACCCAGTCACCCAATCAGTAATCCCACCCCCCACCCAGTCACCCAATCAGTAATCCCACCCCCCACCCAGTCACCCAATCAGTAATCCCCCCCCACCCAGTCAGTAATCCCACCCCCACCCAGTCAGTAATCCCACCCCCCCACCCAGTCACCAGTCAGTAATCCCACCCCCCCACCCAGTCACCAGTCAGTAATCCCACCCCCCACCCAGTCACCAGTCAGTAATCCAACCCCCCCACCCAGTCACCCAGTCAGTAATAAAGTCACCCAGTAAGTAATCCCACCACCACCCAGTCACCAATCCCACCCCCACCCAGTCACCAGTCAGTAATCCAACCCCCCCACCCAGTCACCAGTCAGTAATCCCACCCCCCACCCAGTCACCCAGTCACCCAGTCAGTAATCCCACCCCCCACCCAGTCACCAAGTCAGTAATCCCACCCCCACCCAGTCACCCAGTCAGTAATAAAGTCACCCAGTAAGTAATCCCACCACCACCCAGTCATCCAGTCAGTAATCCCACCACCACCCAGTCACCCAGTCAGTAATCCCACCCAGTCACCAGTCAGTAATCCCACCCAGTCACCCAGTCAGTAATTCCATCCCCACCCAGTCAGTAATCCCACCCAGTCACCCAGTCAGTAATCCCACCCCCCACACAGTCACCCAGTCAGTAATCCCACCCCCACCCAGTCAGTAATCCCACCCCCACCCAGTAATCCCACCCACCCAGTCACCCAGTCAGTAATCCCACCCAGTCACCCAGTCAGTAATCCCACCCAGTCAGTAATCCCCACCAAGTCAGATAACACCCCCCCACCCAATCCCCCAGACAGTCATCCCCGCGTCAGTCGGTCATTGAGGGACTGCGGATCAGGTAAGATCCCAGTCGGGATTGCTGCTTTAGATATTGTGAAGAGGGGGCGTCCAGACACTGGTTAATGGGTGCAGGAAAATAGTCACACACACACGTAACAAGGACTAATTGTAGTAAAGTATAAATGTAATACAATAAATAAACTTATGTCAAAAAAGAATGTGTTTTACTAGGAATTTACTTAAAAAAAATTTAAGCGGGGCTGGGGGCGGAGCTAGGGGAGGGGCTGGGGGCGGGGCCTGAGAGGGGCTGGGGGCGGGGCTAGGTGGCGAGTAGATTTTTTGGTTTGGCGAGTAGATTTTTGGGTGATTTGTCAAGCACTGTATATGTATGTATACCCATAGTGACATACATACATTCAGGTCAAATAAATGGACATAAAAAAAAATGGACATCAGGAAAAAAATGGCAAAAAACCTGTAAAATAAAAATTAAATACATTTTTTTTTACTTACCATTAGATGAACCACTCACAGAAATCAAGGGGAACCGGAAGCACTGGAACAGGTAATCCAACAACAGGAACCAGGTAACCATAAAATAAAAATCCCTTACAATCCACAAGTGTCTGTATCTTCTTTCTTCTATTTGTAATCCATAGTGGGGGTCTTCTCCGTCTTCTTCTGTCTTCTTCTGTCTTCTTCCGGGGTCTTCTTATCTTCATCCGCCACGCCCTGGTCTTCTTTCTTCCATAGGAGGTCTTTCCTCCTCGGCGTCTAGCTTCAAAATGAGACGACATATTCTTTTATAGGCCTATGACGTCACATTTCCGTCATATGGTTCTCACGGTCCTGATTGGGCCTTGAAAACCATGTGCTTTGGCCGACCAAAAAAAAATTATGACGTCATTTAAAGGCAATGAAAGCACAGCCAATCAGAATGGCTGTGCTTCAATTGCCTTTAAGATGATGTAATGAAAAGAAAGATGGCCGGCCTCACATGGTACGGTAGCCAATCAGAGCGTGGGAACTCCATCCCAACTCTGATTGGCTCAAGTATACCATGTGACAGAGGCTTTGGGGAGAACGTATGTGACGTTATTGAAAGCCTGTCACATGGTACTTGAGCCAATCAGAGTTGGGATGTATTCCCCACGCTCTGATTGGCTACCATACATGTGAGGCTGGCCATCTTACATACTGTGAGGAACCCTCAACCAACCATCCCAGGGAAGCGGAGCCGGAAACAGTGAGTGACGATCCCTTGACCAGACCTGAAGATGCCCTGAAAATTGCCAAGCGTGACTGTGATCTACTCCGGGAACAATTGAAACTTGAGAGGGAAGATAATGCTGAGTTACAGAAAACGGTGCTCGCAATGTACTCTGAATCTGGAACAGAATTGGACGATCTCAAGACTGAGCTAGATACTGCAAACGCTACTATTTCCGTAAACGCTACTATTGCTCACAACTCCCTGCTGCTTCTTCATTGGCTACTTGTTCCTTATAGGCTCAGCCAGTCCTCTTGCAAACTGGCTGAGCATAAACTCTGTTCTAGGGACTTGTGCTTACCTCTAGCTTCGTGCGGCCCTGCCTTTGTCTTGTTTACTTCTTATATTTTTGACCTCAGCTTGCTTCCTTCTCTGAGCCCACCCCCCCTGTCAATCAAGGGAGTTGTTTACTGCTGCAGCAGCAAGGGCATAGATTTAACCCAAACACTGCCTGCGCTGGTGCCAGGGTTTATGTGTTAGGTAGGGCAGATTAGTAGCCAAGAGGATACATCGCTACACACTCCCCTTGGTGGAATCTCATGGACCCCGCTGAGAAGCCAATTTACAGACCATCCCTAAATTGGATAACATGGGATAATGCATAACAGTTCATGACATAGCATTTCATGACATAACATAAAAGAATACACCCGTATTCCTCCCTAATATGGAGAATCCGCACCCACTTAAATAATAGTGCTCCGGATCAGGTTTATTAACTAACCTGCCCTCCCCATTGGGAACATTAACGGAATACACTCCCATCGGGCCCCGTTCAGAGACATACTCCACCCGGTCCATATAGATGTTTCTCCCCACCCGCCATACTCGGATGAGGTAACATACCTTTTCCTCATTGTAGTACCTAGAGATACTGCACCAGGAGGCTAGATAGTCTAGGACCGCATCCCTCAACCAATCCTCTCTGTTGGCCTTCATTTCCCTCATTATGGGCTCAGGGACATAGGGATAATCATACCCATGGGACTGATGGCACCTCTGAACTATTCATTGGTCAGCCCGGCTGAATTTGGTTAATTTCTGGCCACAGGCCTGGCCCAATAGAACCAAGAATAGTGGTTCATGAGAGGGCTGTTCTTGATAGGTTATCGTTAAACCAGTTTGTTGTATCAACCCTAGTTTCACTTCCCTATCTCTTCGTCTGAGAGCCTCTGCCGTCTCTTCTGCAGAGAACTCCCCTTCCTCCAACTAATGATCCACGATATCCCCGTTGACCAGCAAGAACTGTAAGATAAACATACCCTTGAAACATGGGCTCCCACCACGGCAATACTTTCCCCACATTTGCAATGAACAGAGATACATCTGACTCGGAAACTGCCCTAGAGAGTGTTCCTGACCTTTCTGACCTAACAGTCCCTTCTCTGGAAAACAACACACATTCTTGCATCCCAACCCCACAGGATCATCATCAAACCCAACCCAGTTTCCACAGTCCTGGGAAGATATAGTTACCCTCTGAGTGTCCTGGGCAATGTCTGTTGAGACCTTAGGCACAGATGGCTTCGGCCTACTACCACAAGCACTTGGTGGGTCTCGGAGTCCTTCTGGATCATGCACTCATGGACCTTGCCCCACGCACGGCTCTGCTGGAAGAAAAGGCGTGTTGCAGTCTTACCAACCGGAGCGGAGGTCACAGCTTCCGCATCCGCTCCGGCAGATGAATCTGCAATGATGACTTCTGGTCGCACCGGAAGGGTGGTTTCATCTGAGTGGAGGAAGAAGAACTGGCAGGTACCTCTTCAAAGAATTCCTCCGCTGCTTCCCGTCGAGCGGAAGCATCCTTGTAAAACTGCGGGGCTGTGGTCATCTCGGGCACCTGGGATGCTTCTCTGCATCCGCGTGGTTCTCCTGGCCGGGAGTCGGCACATCCGATGCCACCTCATGAGGATCCTCCAGGCCTTGCATATTCTCCGCTCGGGTAGGGCCAACGCCTCTGATGACGTCGCAGATCCTGGACGCTTCTCCTGCTTGTTCCGGCTGATTAAGATTACCTCTCTGGCAACAGAGCAACGACACTCTGGCCGGAGCATCGTGATGGGGCCTTCCGTCTTGTCTGTCTCCCTGGCAGCATTGGACACACCCCCCGGAGAAGAGGACCGGGAAACCTCGCTATCGCTGGCGGTGGCTTGCAGGCAGTGGTCCCCCTCCTGCACAACTAGCTGAAGTGCCTCAGCCTCCTCCCGGGCGGTGACCTCTCCGGGTAAGTCTCGTAGGTTAATTGGTACAGGGGGACACGGTTCCCTTGGAGCTTCCGCTCCCGAACTCTTGATCCAATCCACACACATATGCAGATAGGCCGCATCTTCTATCTAGCCCGGCAGGGGTGGTAGTAACACCTTGGGCTAAAGGTGGGGAGTCCCACATCGCTGGCATTTGGATTTTAGGCTCACGTCTCCACCCGGGAAATCGCAGCTGGGGCAACCACATTGCAGGAAACGCTCCCCCTTCACTTGTACTCCTGGTAACAGATTTATTTATTTATGAAATGTTTTACCAGGAATAATACACTGAGAGTTACCTCTCATTTTCAAGTATGTCCTGGGCATAGAGTTACTGTAAGATGACAAACAATATACAGTTACATAAGTGAACAGGGTATACATTACATTATATACAAGACATAGCATACACAGTTAGAGATAATATATATTATAGGCGAATATAACAGTTACAGACCCGATTAAAATGTGAGACAGCTTTAGTTTTGAAAGAACTTAGACTAGTGGTGGCTGTGAGTGTTTCCGGTAGATTGTTCCAGTTTTGGGGGGCACGGTATGAGACGGAAGAGCGGCCGGATACTTTTCTGAACCATGAACAGTCTTTTGGAGTCAGATCTCAGATGATAAGTGCTGCATGTGGTAGGGGTGAGGAGCTTGTTCAGGTAGGCGGGTAGCTTGCCCAGAAAGTATTTGAAGGCAAGACAGGAAAGATGAACTTTGCGCCTAGACTCAAGTGATAACCAATCTAGTTCTTTGAGCATATTTCTCCTCTCTTCCCTTTCCCTCTCCTCCATCTCCCCTCTCCCTCTCCTCCATCTCCCCTCACTTCTCTCTCTCTCTCTCTCTCTCTCTCTGGTCTCTTTCTCTCTGGTCTCTTTCTCTCTCTCTCTCCCTTTTCTCTTTCTCTCTGTCCCCCCACCCCCCCTGGTCTCGCTCCCTCCCCCCCTGGTTTCTCTCTGTCCCCCTATAATTTTCAAGTCTCAAAAAGTAAGATTGAATATGTGTTAAAGGTAGGAGAGGCTAGGGCTGTGTGCATATAAGATTGTGTCCCCTGCATACATGTGTATTGAAGCTCCCTTACAAGCTGTAGGAAGATCATTGATGAACACTGAGAAGAGTAGGAGCCCCAAAACAGAGCCTTGCTGGACACCACAGGTGATATCCAGGGGGTTGGAGTTCGAGCCTGAGATAGAAACATGTTGGGATCTACCTGATAGGTAGGAATGAAACCAGTTTAAAGCATGTTTCCCTATTCCAGGTAAGCATGCTTTATGATACTGTAGATAGTGAGATACAGTGCACTTGGCCATGGTAGGGATGTTGCGCGGGAACAGTGGTGATTTGCTACTACTAATTGCCTCACCATGCGCAACTGAGGGTGCGGTAGCTTACATCCAGCTACACCCCTAGTGGTAACACGACATTACTTGCCTCCTTCCCGATGTGGATCCAGGAGTACAGGCACAACTGTGGGCGTGGCTTCGGCTTTTGCGCCAAGCCACTCACTGAACATGGGCGCGGCTTTGCTTTCGTACCTAACCCAGCCCTTATTGTGGGCAGAGCTTCAGTTTTACGCTGAACCAAGCACAATTTTTGCAAAAGAAGCTTGCAACTCTGCAAATCCTATCACGCAGTCCTCACGGTGTTGGCAGGAACAACTCTTTCACGCGCGGTAGCTCTCTTTGGGACACTTCTACATGTAGATTACAGTATACAGCTCAGATAACGCACACTGCGGCTACCCTGTGCTGGGGACCGCTATAGTATTGCTGCAGCTCCTCAAACGGAGGTCTTGGACTCCTGACGGTCATGCACCCCTCCTCGGACACTACCCACACATAGTGTGAACACCCTCTATTTGGACCGTGATGCTATAGTCCCTTTCCGAAGTTTCTGTGTCCCCAGGATCCCATAACACTCCTCCAGGCACCCTACACATCAGTCCTTAGCATGGCATGGTGCAGGCTGCAGTTCCCTTCGTTGGAGCCCTTGTGACACTATTCCCACACCACTTCTTAGTACTTAACAGGAGCGTACCTCCTTTCTCTTACTGTAAAAGCCTGTCCTGATTATGTATCACAGTAGCGCCTCGAAATGTAACAGGTGTTCCCCCACCCTCTGGGAGATTTCACTATTACCTGTACTCTCGCTGTGCTGTACCTGTGAGGCTTACAGGATTTGCTGAGTGTCCGCTGATGTTAGTGGGGAAGACAGGACAGGCTTACAGGATTTTGTCAGTTCTTTATGGGTGCAGCGCCTCCATTTCCAGCAGGCCCCAGCAGAACTGGGTGCAGTTCCTGCAGGAAAACCCTCTTGCACTCCCCCTGATAAACTGCAGTCTCAGGCAGGAGTGTAAAACAAAAGATGTACATTCTTTTCTCTCTCTCTGGTCCCTGGAATCAACCACAAAGGCTTGGGGCCCAAAGGTCTATCCTTTGATCCCTTACTCCCTGGTGGAGTAAGGTGTAGGATCTCACTCCCCTGAGGGAGGGGAAGGAAGGAGGCCAGAGCCCTGGCTCCACACTTCCAACAAGCACTATTTTTTAGATCTGCAGTCCCTTTTGTACCAAGGGGGAGGGTCCTAAGTCTGAGCCCCTGATAGGGCAGCACACAGACCTTAGCCCCCGCTCCCCCCCGTCACTGAAGGGAGTTTTTTACTGCTGCAGCAGCAAGGGCATAGATTTAACCCTAAGGCTAAGGCCCCATTAACTCCGCTGCAACGCGCGCCCGCGAGATTGGCTGCGCATGCAGCCTATTCCCCGGCCTGCAGCTCACTGCAGGAAGAGAGACCTGGGGGGGGCGTGGTGGGGGAGTGACGGGGCGCGGCCATGACGTCACCCGGCAGGTTCGCCCTCATTGGCTGAACCGCCGGGGGGCGTGCCTTATCGCTCGTCGCGAGTCCTGCTCTCAATAGAATTGAGAGCAGGAGCAATTCTCGCCCCAGCGCTGCGGCCCCCCCTCGATTAGTAGCCAAGAGGATACATGGCTACAGTAACATCATGTAATGAGCCCGAATAAACCTGTAATGTGCTTGCTAACTACGCCACTAGATGGTGCTGCTGCCGCTTTATTGGGATGCATGTGAGAGAGACGGGCCTGTTGCATCAGTAGGAAAAACGTTACCTCTTGCGTTTTGTCTCCAAATGAAAGTGCGGCTGTTATTGATAAATAGTCAGGCCATCTGCTCACTCAGAACACATTAATACCAGTAGCAGCTGCTTTCCTTGTCAGCTTTTTAATCAAACTGCCATAGATCTTGCAACCTGGCCGAACACTTAACCCCATCACAAAGCAATGCAGTGCGGAGAACAGAAACAGCGGTGCTTGGTATCAAGCTCTGTCCTAGGAAGTGCACATAATGTAGACCAATATTTAACGTATTTTAGTTTTTCTATGTGTTGCCACGTAAAAAAATCATTAGTTACAGTATGTTTCTTAGGGCTAGATTTACTAAAGGTCAATATTGCTATGTTAAAATTAGGTGTAAAAAAAAAGAGAAACGGTTTTGGCAATAATGTACAGTATTACAGCTGTAATACTGTATATTATTGTACATTACTGTACAGCTTTCCCCCGTGTCTAGGGACGCTGCTGGGTGCTTTACCTGGATGGCTTTCAGGAGGCCTGATTCTCCACTGGAGGGAGCCTGGGGTGACCTATTCACTTACACACACATATATCGCCTCCTCCTGGAAGGGATCCACACACAGTGGGATAGCCCCGTTCCAAGACAATATAACAAGTAAACACACCAGTATTTACTAGCACGTACTTATAATAACAGATCACACTTTGCAACAACACAATATATGTACATATACTGGAGTAGTTTCCCCACTGTACTTAGGGGTGTGGTGCACCAGAGCCCTAGTGTCCGTCCCACAATGTCAATCCCCTATCCCTAGGATTACCAGACGTCCCGGTTTTGCCGGGTCAGTCCCGTTTTTTTCTGTCCTGTCCCGGTTGCCGGTCCGTTTTGAAAATGTCCCGTTTTTTGTCCCTGGTCCTGGTTTTTAGATGCGGAGGCGCTGCGCAAGTCGTTGGTGGTGGCGGTGAGGAGGATATGGCAGTCGGTGAGTATTTTCAATGGTAGAATCAATGCCGGGGGTTGGGCTTTAGACTAGAAAATGCCGGGCCACAGGGGATTGGATGAAGGAGGATGCCGGGGGCTTGGCTTTGTAGAATTCCGGGCCGCAGGGGATTGGATGAAGGAGGATGCCGGAGGCGGGGCTTTGTAGAATGCCGGCCACAGGGGATTGGATGAAGAAGGATGCCGG
This sequence comes from Ascaphus truei, assembly GCF_040206685.1. Taxonomy (NCBI): domain Eukaryota; kingdom Metazoa; phylum Chordata; class Amphibia; order Anura; family Ascaphidae; genus Ascaphus; species Ascaphus truei. The sequence goes on along the minus strand of NC_134485.1, from coordinate 332,286,280 downwards.
GGGCGGGGCTTTGTAGAATGCCGGCCACAGGGGATTGGATGAAGGAGGATGCCGGGGGCGGGGCTTTGTAGAATGCCGGCCACAGGGGATTGGATGAAGAAGGATGCCGGGGGCTTGGCTTTGTAGAATTCCGGGCCGCAGGGGATTGGATGAAGGAGGATGCCGGAGGCGGGGCTTTGTAGAATGCCGGGCCACAGGGGATTGGTTGGAGGTCAGAGGATGCCGGGGGCGGGGCTTTGTAGAATCCCAGGTCTTAGGATGGCCCTAGGCCACAGTCGTAGGCTTGAGGCCCGGCCAGGTGCCTCAACTCTTCTCCGGCCCATAACTGGGCTGGAGACATAGGTCTCTACCCCCTGAAGGGGGAACCTGGACTAACTAACTTTACATGCTTCCTCCCTAAGGCACCAAATGGGAGTACACTAGGTCTTTACCATAATTGGCTGTACACAGACCCAGTTCCACCTCCAAACCCTGTCACACAGAGAGGCTGCTGGAGGAGGGGAAAACCAAAGATGACAGTCTGTTATAGCCTGCATCTATCAGGACTTACATAACAGAGGGGCAGTAGAATAGCCAAAACCTACGATGACTACATATACAACATAAATACCCTACAATAAAACATTAAATGCTTAGGTCTAAAGCTGAGCCGTTTTATGAGTTATGAGCTCAGAGGTCAGGGAGTGGCTTGTGTACTGTATCTTGTGACGGGAGATGCAGCTGCATGAGAGTTTGTTTTGCATCTGTTCCTCTCTGTACATATTACAGCCTAGGATAGTATTGTGTTTTTCACCTTCTTCACCCTACCCTGTTTCACCCCACCTTACTCTGATTATTGGATACCAAGATTGCATGTACCCTTTCATCTACTGTATGCTCTAAAAAGATGTTTTGGAATTCAGAACAATACTCCATCTTAATGGAGCATAGTTACATAGGGTTGCCAGGTGTCCAGTATTGAATGGGACTGCCCTGTATTTGGACACTCTCTCCAGTAAAAAAATAGAGGTAATACTGGACATGTATGTGTATACCGGTATTACCTCTCTGGACATAGTGACCTGACCAGCTTGGGGGTCCACAGGATTTTCCCGAGCAGGGCTGTTGCTAGGGTGCTGGACAGCTTCCTCCATCCTGATTGGCTTCTACCAGGTAATGCAGCCAATCAGGAGAGGTGTCAGGAGCCTGGGGATGGAGCCAAGGAGAGGAGGAAACAGCATGGAGCTTAGAGAGGGGTGTGTATGTGTGTGTGTGTCTTGAGTGCATCGCACCTCTCACCATTGTGTCCAGTATTTTTTGGAGAAGCCACCTGGCAACCCTAGCTGCATGTGATGAGGACAGAATATATACATACTGTAGGCAAGATAGGCTGGATACTAGTCTGGGGTAGGTGATAAAAACCTGTGTAATTTTTTGGCAGGAGACCGATATTGCCAAGTATCACATGTTTCGTGAATACACTGCTATTAAAAAAAACCTGCTAACATACTGTATTGCAGCAATAAAAACCCGTTTGCTGCTTCTAGCGATATGGCTTCAGTGAATAGGACAATAAAAAATATTTGGGCATTAAATACCATTGACTCCAATTTTTAGTAAATCCCCCCCCCCTAAGTCCTTATTAAATTTGCTGTGAAGCTGTTTTCCTGTGCTGGAGAATAATTCAGCCTCATTCATTAAATGCTCCAGAACTGGGAAGACTGTTTCACAGCATGTTTTAAAGGAGCTGTAGATTTCGGAAGAGTTTTACACAAATCCAGACTTGGCAAATATATTTTGCTGCAAGTAAAAGAGGGAAAAAAAACAAGCAATGTTATAATTAATAATGACTGGGTACGTCACTGTATAATACTAATTCATCTGTACCTCCATCCATCCATGCAGCTTTTTCGTCCACCTAACCACTCCCCAAATTTCAGCGTGATGATTAAAAGAATGGAAATATAGGTTGGGATTTGCTAAACTCCAGATAGGGGCATCAATCCGGGGTTAACAGCCATTTGACTTGTGCTGCAGCCCTCAGGGACCACATGACGTGCCTCCACTACCCATTTATCTAACTGCTTTGAAGCCTGTGCTGTTTTCAAAGTTTATTTCACAATTTAATTTATGTGCAATTACTTTTTTAAATGTAACCCGTTTGCTTGCAGAGGAACAGGCAATACATTGAAACCACTAAGTGTGATGGGGTTTAGGCTAAAAAGTAATTCTCTAAGTGGCAGGGGCAATTATCATGAAATAAGTAACAGCTTTAGGTGGGTGCGTGTGAGCAGATGAAGAAAGGATGGTGCTGCAACTCCATTGAGTCTGTGATAAAAACAAAGTTGTAAAGAACCTGTGAGAAATTTCACAATGAAATCTATCATTCATAAGCCTCAATCTTACATCCGTGTTTCTATGAAATGGCCGACTACAGGAGGAATCTGCACTGAAATATCTGATCTGAATAATAAAGGCAAAGGGAAGTTGGTTTGATAAAACAAAAACAATAAATGGGCACACCTTAGTGTCACTTCTGCTGGGCTGTCACAGATACTGGGAGGCATACTGTAGTCCCTAAAAATGAGCACGTTGCAATATAAAACGACATTGAGTATAAATATGAACTTAAAACCAAAGTTTTTTGGCCTGGAGAGTCTTAAAAACATTGGCACCAGTGAATCCCAATGCCAAGTCTCTTATGCTGTTTAAGCCACTCCATATACAGTAGCATGGATGGTGTCTCCCCTTGGTTTTGTATTGACTGTGGGTTATACTGTAGGCTGAAACATTTGAACAGTGGAAAACCAAGTCTGTTTGGTTGAAATTCCAAGAAGTAATAATACAAAAAAAGATCATACAAAAAGCTCAAATAAAATTTAAAAAAAAAGCTTAAATAAAAACATATTCTAAAATAATCACACGAGAACAGGACATAATCCAACTGAGGCATTACTCACTATTTAAGATCTGTTTTGAGGAGATTGTTAAATGCTTATAGTTCAATGGGGGTAGTTAAATAAAATTAACATGATTATCCTTTGCCCATATTTCCTGCTTTACTATTTTCTGAGTATAGAGTTGCTGTTTGATGCTAAAAGTATATTAGAACAGTGCATCATTGTATTATGTTGTACATGTACTGTATTTTCCAGATGAATGAATCAGTGACCATGAAAAAGATGAGTAGTCTGTTTTTTGTCTGGGCAAAGGCTGCTTTATCTTAGGCATTTGTGTTTTCTTCTGCAATACACTTACTTTCCTATGGCTCAGTATATCAGCAAAGATTTGGTAACAATAATATTAGACACCCAGCAATATTTCACTTCCCCAGAGAAATTGGCTCTACTTTGTCTTCTGTTTCTCCCAAATAGAATGTATGTACTGTAAGTACTGTTATGTAAATTAAATGTCTTACATTTAATATATGTGGGTGGATTTAAACAATGTCAACATATATCGCTGTTGGCGTTGATTTCACTTTGAACTTTATGGGTAATAAATCATTTGTGCCCTTTTAGAACTCTGCATCATTAGAACAGAATTATAGGTGTCATTGTTAATAGAGTACATAGAACTGAAACAGCATTAGTACATGGCCTTGTGTTGATAATGTATCTAGCTTTGGCCATTATAAATTAATGTAAAATATACTCTCTTTGCCCTATTCCACAAGCACTTCCTGTAGCTTCTGGATGATGGCCTAACATTTTTAGGTGTATGTAACCCACCCAAACAGTAGCTGTGCATGCAGATGATCACCCCCCATGCTAGTGTAACCCTGTTTTCCCCACCCAATCTCACATAGGGTCTCCTAAGGGAAATACTGCTCTGGTTACATCGGTTTGGTTGGTGCATACCTGCTGGTAACAGGGGGCCCTGGGTCTCCTGCATGATGTTAAAGGGGAATACCAGGACAGGCTTCTGGGGATGTGCCCGAATTCTACTTACAGGTGCAGCGCCTCCATCTTGTGAAGCCCCCAGGTGTATGGAGTTGAGTATCTGCAAAATAACTCGTCCCTCTCCTCCCAATATACTTCACTCTCGGGCAGGAGGTATAGGTAAAATGCAGCAGTCTTTATTTGATCTTCTTTATTCAGCAGTCCCAATCACAGCAGGTTTCCCCCTTAGGATGTCCCTGAACACAACTCCCAGCCAAGGGCACCGAGAGAGGTTCCAGCTCTTCCCCTATCCCCTGGTGGGATAGGAGGTATGGGGTTACCCCAAACTTCCCTAAGGGAGGCCTCAAGCCTAGTACAGCTTCCATGTACTGCTCCTTTTCCTCTTCTGTTAGGCCAAGGCGGATGACATCCAGAGCCGCACTCTTTCGGTCCACCCGCGGGGGAAACCTGATGTGACGTCATCATCCGTCGACGTTATGGAGTTCCGGTACAGGTCCAGGTCTTGCACCAGAAGTACATCATCAGTCGTTCGCTGCACCGGAAGTGGTGGCGGTGGCGCTTCAGGATCGCGGTTATGCCATGAGTAGGCCACAGGCAGCCTTCTTTCGCCGACCTCTTCTCTCTTCACCTGGCTGGAGTAAGGGGGTGGTGTTTCCTTACCGCTCCGCAGGCTCTTGGTGGTCCTCTCATCCTCTGCGATCATCTCGTGTTCCGCCGCGCTCTGAGTCGCCACCGCCGTGGGACTTCTCCGCAGTTCAGGCCGCACCGGCACCTTCTGTCGGGGGATCTCTGGACTCAGCTGCTCGACATCGCAGGTAAGTGGTTCACACAGGACGGTACTGCTGTGGTGGTCCGCTGGTAGGCGCATCACCACCGATGACACACTCGCGCTCTTGTCGTCCGACGATGCAGACAGGGACATCTCCGCAGGGGAGCGACAGCGGGGTTCCTCACTTTTAATGGAGACATTGGGCACGTAACGGTTTTGTTCCGGCACCACCATCATCAGCGATTCCTCTCTCCCCTGGGTAGTCACCTTCCCTTCTTCGAGTTCCGGCAGCACATTCTCCGCTGCGAGACTCAGCTCTGGGACGCCAGATAGGGTACATTGGACAGGGCTGACATCTACCGCTAGCTAGGCAGTCCAACTCCATCGACGTCGCTTTCGGGACATCAGTTGGAGCCACGATAGTTGGAAAGGGATCTACTGGCCACAGGTAGAAAATCCCACACTGCGGACACCGCGCAGTGGTGCTTGACTCAGTCCCAGGTAGTCTTCATTGCATTTACAGACACCTGAAGTATTCTTGGCCTCCCACCTCCACCACCAGGAAGCCTCCTGGGAGTTGATAGTTGGTTACGTGGCACGTAGCCATACTGCTAGCTGCTGGTATTGTGGATAGCATTGGAGCTCGACAAGGGTCTCTTTCTCGATCGCCAGCTACACCAGACTGAGGGTGAGGAAGCTCACATCCGGCTCCTCCTTTCTCTCGATCAGAACCCTGGGATTGGCTCTTCATATGCCCCCTCCCTCTGGTGGAGATTAGAGGAGGGACACTCAGCTTCTCAATGTGATGTGGACTCTTCTCATGGCCTGTCACAGCACAGGGGGGCGAGGCTCCTGCTTTCGCGCCACATCCCTCATGCAGACAGGGCGTGGGCTTTTGCGCCAAACCCAGCCAAATCTTTGCACACAGATTCCTTGCAGCATGTTTGCACACACCACGTGTGCTCCGCCATCTCAGCGGGAACCACCATTTTAACTTCCGAGGGCCGTGTGGGGCACTATGGCACACAGCCGCCATCTTTGGTGATCTCACGGTAGCGCAACCCTCACTGCCTTTAGGAGGACTCGCTCCTTGGTACACACCACACTCCCTTTCAGCTCTAACCAGTGATAAAATTGTAGCATACCCCAGGCTAGGCAAAACTCTTTCTTTGCATACTGCACACGATGACAGTCCAGTCAAGTGCTCTGTGCTGATAGATTGGCTGCTGGCTAGATGTGCTTTTGGGGGGCTTCTCCCCCACAGCACGGGCATCCCTCATTTTGGCTGCGAGTACCACAGACCCTTTCCAGAAGTTCCTGCTCCAAGTTACCCAGATTACTTCCTCCAGGCATCTATGATCACTCGCCTCAGGGGACTAGAACAGCAATAGCTCAGCTGCCAACTCTCTTTCACCTCTTTAGGTCAGTCTAGGTTGTGCTTTGCGATGTTTAGGGACCCCCTGACTACACTCAGATTCCCTCTTTCTGCAACATTTGCGCTGGAAGTACACAACTTAATCTTCCAGTTTTGCTTCGCTGAAAACCTGTCCTGATTAATCTCAGCAGCGCCTCTAAATATAACCCTATTTCCCCCACCCAATCTCACATAGGGTCTCCTAAGGGAAATACTGCTCTGGTTACATCGGTTTGGTTGGTGCATACCTGCTAGTAACAGGGGGCTGCAGTCTTTATTTGATCTTCTTTATTCAGCAGTCCCAATCACAGCAGGTCTTCTCCCTTAGGATGTCCCTGAACACAACTCCCAGCCAAGGCACCGAGAGAGGTTCCAGCTCTTCTCCTGTCCCCTGGTGGGATAGGAGGTATGGGGTTACCCCAAACTCCCCTAAGGGAGGCCTCAAGCCTACCAGAGCCCTGGCAGCTTGGCACGGGTACCCTGTCTCTATCAAGGTAGAGACTACACTGACTAAATAGGAAGTTGCAGTACATTAAGCAAGCTCCAACAGGCAGCACTCCTGTGTCTCTAATTGGACACAGAGCCTGATGACACTGCCTGCACTGACTCACTGCACTGCATGAAGTGGGGAAAACCCATGATTGCTCCTGGCAAACCTGCCCTTACCCAAGTATTACTGCCAGGAGGAGGGCAGATCTATAGCCCAAACCACACAGGGCTACACTAGTTTTTGAGGTCTTTTCTCAGGCGTAATGCGGCTACAGGCTCTTTGGCAGGGCGGCAAGCAAAGGAGGATGAATAGTTGCTACCAGGGACTTTTAATATAATATAAAGAATAGTTAGCCTTTATGTCAAAATCTTCAACAGCAGCAGGAACAATGATTACAAAACTCTTTGCAGCAAATAGAACTTCTCCTGAACAGGTGATTTCTGGGCCTTAACCTGAGGGGCACTCACATAATGAGCTAAGAGGGGGTGCTGGGTATCCCAGAAGTCTTCTGTTAAACTCTAGAACTGGCCCGTACTTTCATTGGACCCGTCTTCCCAATACGCTGGTAATCTTCTAGACAGTTACATCACTACTCTACCTGAAGCTCTAACTGGATATTAAACATAACTTGAAACTCAGCCCAGACAGGACTGAAACTAAAACAGGGACTTGGCTGTTAATATCATGGGGCATAACTCCCTCCAGTGACATTAGCTACAGGGAATGGCATGGACCACAATTGTTAAATTAACCCATTGGTAGCTAATAGGAAACTTCAGTCTCCCTCCGGTTATTTAAATGTTGTTCCTCCAACATTTTTACCATAAACCAGCTTACCACAATAAATATTCACACTGTTGTTAAATTGTTGGAACATTCCTTATTCAAAATTCATACATTACATAACAAATAAAAAAAATCGATTAGCATAACATATTTTTATACAAAACATACCAAATTTAAATCTCTAAAGAACACAGCATGGACCATTTTCCCACATACTGTAGATTAATACAGTATGAACATTATCCCAGAATGAATAACAACTTATTTAGTCAAGGTTAACTTCTCAATATCCCTAAACCATAAAGGAGCACTATGGACTTCAGGCTCAGATTTAGAATGAATAATAATGGAATTGGGTGTGGTTTTTGAACGAACACATCTCAACTGTCATGTAGTTTAATGTAATTAATCCTTTAAGACCCTTCACTCTTAACATACTCTACTCTTTTTTTTTTTATAGATGCTATGGCCCAAATGCCAAATCCTTATTAGACATTCTACACGCTGAGTCTTTGAGCCACGTATCTCATGGACCAGTACATTTATATGCTCCTTTATAGCTTTCTTTACCCAGTACATGCAAAATTGCTCTACAACATTCATAACTTCCTCCAGGACATAGGGATAGTCATATACCCAGGGCTCACGGGCACGGTTATGGATCCCTGATTTCACATGACTCAGCCATGTTAGGTTCTTCCATTGAGGTGCAACAGATAGTCTCCTCTTTCATAGGCTAAATGACTTAGGCTACTTCAAACATGTCTCGACCAAAGTAAATCTCATCCTACAATTATCGAGGAACCAGTGGTAGGCCTCATCATCTTCTTTCTTGGTTAATAGACTCTCCCACTAATAGACAGTTCTGCCAGCAACAGCTGCTGCCATTGGGGTGAGACAAATACAAGAGGACACCAGCATCGATCAGCGAGGTCAATTTTTCACATGAGATGGTAATGTGGCTACATACTTTTTGGCAGTGCAGAGGAGGATAAATGGATGCCAGGGACATTTAAAGAAAAAAAAGGTCGCCATTATAGTAAAACCTTCAACAACAGCAACAATAATGATTACAGCATTTATTTCAGTAAAAACAACTATTCCCAACTAGGGGGCCTATGCAGAGAGCAGCGAATTTTAAAATTGGCGAGTTTATTAAAAAGTAGCTTTTTTGGAGAGTTTTTCTCCATATGCAGAAATGTGCGAATTCTGCTATGTTTAACATGAATGCGTGTGGCGAGTTTAAATTGGCGAGATGCGCGCTTCAGAAATGTGTAAAAAAAAATTCGCGCCTTTTTTTTCCCTTTGCTATGGCCGCGAGCGGCAGCTTCTTGCCAATTTTTTCTGGCGAGGCAAAAAGGAGACAATCGCGCCATTTTATTGGCGCGAACAGCCGCTAGATGCCGTTCGCGCCTCTCTGCATTAGGATATTTTTAAAACTGGCGAGATGGAGGTTCTCGCCAGCCGCGAGGCGAGTTTTAGAAATAGAAAAGAAAAATTGGCGCGTTTTTCGTAACTCGCCATTTTCTGCTGTTTTCTGCGCGATTTTCTCCAAAAAATGGCGAATTTTGAAATAGCGCTGCTCTCTGCATAGGCCCCTAGGTGTTTCCTAAGCCTCAACCTGAGGGCTGGGGCACTTGTTCAAGAAGGATGGTATGAAAAGTGTTCTGCTAAGCTTAGAATTAGTGTGTACATTCACTGGATCTGTTTTTTCTGTCTTCCTGATAATCTAGTACTGGCACTAACTTAACAATGGGAGCTCTGCTGCAGCTGCCCTTAGACTGAGTTGACCATCAAAATCTTAGGCTACTGTAGGACCTTTATATTACAACCTAAAGCAAAAACTGAATACTAAAAAGAACTTGAAACTTAACTCAGAACTCTGAACAGAAATGAAACTAAAAGAGAGACAGGGCTATTTATACCATGGAACATAACTTATCCATGCCTTGATTTCGGGGTGGGGGTTGAGGCCCTCCTACAGAACAATTTGCCAAGAGATTATCCAGGCCATTTGTCCAAACAAACACAATAAACTGTAAGGTCACTTCCATACTGGCAGTCCAAGTCACTCGTGACACAACGTTCCCCCAAATTAACTATTGGAGGCCCCCTACACCTCCCCACAAGGAGCCAACTTCAACAGGGTCTGTTCCCTATCTTACACCTTCCTGCCACCAGCAAGGGCATTTTACCCTCTTAAATTGCCCTTGCGGCAGCTACCAAATTAACAGATCTGCAGATTCTAAATGAACATATAAATCCCATTGTCTGATAGATGGACTCAATCCCCTCTGAAAAGGCCCACATGATCACCTTCCAAATCCACATTCTTCAATGCCAAACCCCCCAGCTCTGTCACAAACGTGTCTATCGCCTTATTCACCTTTCTCCTAGATCTTTCAATTGCCCTAACATATCTGGCCTATCTCAACACTAGTCTATGAGCAATCTCCGACCAAACAAAAAAAGGATCCCCAACACGGCTCAATCCTTTTTAATCATCCTCATCAAGTCCAACGAACTGTTGTCAAATCATTACCCTTAGTGTGCAACACTAAAATCTTTGTCTAACAATAAATACGCCTCTGCCTCCAAAGCTTAAGTAAGAACTGCAAAACTCTCAGCCCTCCTACCAAACAAAATAACTTAAACTGATCCTCCCTGAAACACAACTTCTACCCATCAGGTATCCTTTCAACTCTGCTTGATGCCCAATGGACATAGCATTCCCCAAATATCCAGGCATCAATCCAGGAACCTAAAACACAAATAAAATGCACTAGCTCATTCAGGGTTTCATATAACTTCTAAACGTCATTGAAGACTGCTCTCCACACGCATAATAGACTCCTCAATACCCAACCTCACTGCCTCTGCTGCTGCACATTCTAAAGGAATGTGAACTCAACCGAAGATGTCCCAATCACAACTCACCCAAACACCACTGCAGAACCTTTGAAAATTGGAAGCACAACAAGGGGCTCCCCATATTTGTCTGACCACCTGATAAAGCCCACTAGACTTAATGGGCAAATACGGGTCCAAGCCAGCTGGTTGAGCCATTTCCCTTTACACTGCTGGTCTGATTGTGGCTGCCTTATCCAAAAATGTAACCGCTCTTTATGCATTTCCACACTCTCCACATTCTCTTTCCTTAATCCCCCTTCTGGCACTGACCAACTCATTCAGCCTAATTGCCCCCAAAAAAACAACTAACGAGAAGGTGGTAGCAAATCACATTGCTTCAAAACTCTACATGCACACCACCACCTTCTTCCCAACTAGCCTCACCAATATGTCAGACTTGATTAGCACCAATTGTCCACCTTTATGGTCTGCTGCCTCCATCTCGCTACCATCTATCATACCAATAAATCCTTTGAAAAATCCTGAAATCCTAATAACCTAAAGAAAAAGTCTGAACCATCAGTAACCTCTCCACCGAAGCTGCTGACCAACCCTTATCCTGCTTAACCACAATAAAACTCACCAGTTGCTCCCTTGTGCCTTTGCCATCACAAATAATCAACTCAACACCATTAACTGATTCTAAGAAACCTAACCAGTCCTCTCGTGCCAAGCATTAGCTGACCACGTATGTGTCAAACATCTGAGCGGCAGCGGCAAAGGCTCCCTCAGCAGCCAAACACGGCTGTCTCGCAGTGACCGATGTCTGATTCTGCTCCAAGAGCTGCAGCCTAGAAAAGCAGTGGTTGTGCGTTCTTGTTCTGTCGTACAACATTCCAGTCATTAGGTTGGTGCCTTTGGTTTATCAACTCTACTGTGTATAGTTGGCATAGAAATCCTGTTAGTTAGTGTGGGATGGGACTCACTTAAAAATACTTTGCATAGCCATTAGCATTTCTCCCAGCTGGGTACCTCAGTTGTGCTTCTTTTTCAGCACAGACATGTCTCCCTAATTTGTTTGAGGGGATATATACAACTGAAGACATTACTAAATTGAAAGTCCCTCTCTCTCGCCCTCCCCCTTTCCTTTCCCTCCCGCCCCCTACTTCTCTTCTCTTAAGAATCCACCAATGGATAGCTAAATCCGCGGATTGGATGCTACAAATCCGCCTGCGGTTTGCAGAATCCGTGGAGTGTACTGGTAATACTGTAATAATAAAAAATCCGCAAAGCGTGAATCGCCCCGTTTGACATTGATCCGCTGAAATCCGCGGACCAAAGGAACTGGCTGATCCGCTGCGGATCCAAATTCACCAAAAAAAAGGTGCCCATCTCTAGCTACATGTAAATGAGAGAACATGAATAGGCCATCAATCCTGGTGCTCAGTGTTCATGGAGAAGTATACATGGATTCATGTCTTCTGTGTTCAGCCTCTAAAATGTAGTTATTTCACTAGAAAAGTAGCAAAAAGTGGACATGGAGTAAATAAATGAATTACGAAGGATATAGAATGAAAAATAATGCTGAGATGTACTTGCTGAATAGCTTATCATTCCTGAATTAAAAGCGGATAGAGAAGAGGTTGTTTCTTTAAGAGGATGATGTGTCTGTGATTAAGCGAACTTGCCAGGAATGATGACTCATATAATTTCTTTTTTGCCCTGCATATGCTCCAATAAACACCCTTCAAATCAATTCTCTTAATCTTTATGTCGCTTTCTTTTTCTGTATTTTCCTTGATCTATCTATTGATCTCTTCTCTACTTCCCTCTTCTTCTCATTTGCCTATCTTACCTTTATATCTAATATACACATTTGTTTTCTATTTTTATTACTTTTATGTAATACAGCGGGTGCATAGTGAGGTTTAGGGCAGCGGAGCGCAAACTGGGGGGCGCGGGATTTTTCTGGGGGGGCGCAGGCAGTTGCAGAGGCCCCACGCTCTTCCCCGAGGCATTTCAAATAAATGCCAGGGGACCACGCTAAGTCGCTGCAACTCACTTACCGGGATTCAGACGGCTTCTGGTCACGCCGTGGGGTCATGTGACATGACGCGTAGTCATGGCACCGCGTGTCAAATTAGGCTGCTGGGTCACATGACGCTATGTCACGTGGCACTCGGCGTCATTTGACGCCAGGTCACTGGGGAGAGGGGGGCTCGAGCTCTGGAGCTGGCACAGAGGGGGGCGCAGCAAAAAAAACTTTGCTCGCCCCTGGTTTAGGGTGTATTTCTAGGACTACCCACTCTGGTATTATTTATCGCAGTCTCCCTAATGAAAATGTACTGTAGTGCAAAATACAGAATTGTCAATGTTAAAAAATCCAGCTGAAAGAAATTAGTTTTGTTTATACATTTGTTTCAGGTACTGTTGTTCCCCCCATTATTGCATCAGCTTTGTATTTGATACAGTAAATAGTAACTATAAGTTATTTTTGGCTGACTGAGTAGTTTAGTGGTAATGTTGCTGCCTTTAAATATGGTGAACCCGGTTTATCACGCAGTCAGTAAATATGGGCCAAAGGTCACAAGGAGAACGAAGTAGAGATATGGCGTAACACATTTTGGCATCAAAGATCACTTTATGTGCCATAAGGCAGGGGTGCTCACACTTGGAGTGCGCAAGATTTTCTGTGTGGCGGGTACGGCGCTTACAGAGGCCCTGCCTTCTTCCCCAAAGCATTTAAATAAAATGCGGGGGGACGGCTTGAGGCCTCGATAAGTTTCCTTACCTTGTCTGCGATGGCTTCAGCCAACGCGGCATCCAATAACACCGCAGGGTCACGTGATGTTGCGTTGCCATAGCATTTTACGCCAGAGACATGGTAAGGGGGCCGCGTGCAGTGGGGGAAAGCAGGCAGGGGGGTGCAGACGGAAAGTTTGCACACCTTTGCCATTAGGTATCCTTTGGTTCCAGAAAGTATCTTATGGCATAACGCTGCTTAGTTAACAGAGCCCTTTATTTCCCTGTGCTCCAGGCTCCACAAGATATTATTATTGGTATTTTCTTACTACGTAATTCTAAGATGTCTTTGTTATGTCTCTTTACCTCTATTTATTTTATCTCAGTTCTGAAGCCCATAGCTCCCAGCATGTGTTTCAGTGGATTATAGGATGATTTGCTGCAGACCCCTGGAGAAGCAGAAGAGTTAATCTAGCAGTCGTCAGACCCCAACAAACTGAACATTTGTGGGACCTCTAAGCTCAATGGGATTGTATCTAATGTATGCTAATCCCATGGCAACCACATTCCTGTCTGCATTCGGGCTAGCCTTCACTTTAATAATGCCTAAGAAAGGAAGCCGTTGTTATCAGCATATTATTCTCTGTATGGGCTGCCTTGCTTTTAACTTCACTTCATCTTGAGGAATTGATCTGAGCAGTCTTGGTTTGATCAAAGGTTGACAAAGCGGCAGTGGAAAGCGGGCCTGTCACCTTCTCACCCAGCTGCTGAAATATTTATCACAGAACTGCGTCCTTAGTCATGAGTGAGTAGCTCCACACAGCATGTAAGCAGCAGCACTCTCATGCCACGCGCTGTCTCTCCCTGATCCTAAGTTTCTCTGTATTCTTTCATACTGACGGAGCTCTCTGTACTCTACGCCTTTTGTTACATACAGTGATGCTAGAAATACAACGCTATATATCACTAACAGGGCTGCCAACAGACGTTGTTGGGTCCAGGACGAATATAAGACGGTCCCCGTCCACCTCCCTGATGCACTGGGGGCGAGGGGGCTGGAGGGGAGGAAAAAGCAGGTATGAGCAACGGGATGGAGTATGAGCAGCGGGATGGAGTATGAGCAGCGGGATGGAGTATGAGCAGCGGGATGGAGTATGAGCAGCGGGAGGGAGTATGAGCAGCGGGAGGGAGTATGAGCAGCGGGATGGAGTATGAGCAGCGGGATGGAGTATAAGGAGGTTATGGGCCCTGGGAGGAGTATGAGGAGGTAATGGGACTGGGGTTGGGTTATAAGGTGGTAATTGGCTCGGGGGGGGGGGGGGGGGGTTAATAATGGAGTAATGAGCCTGGGGGATATAAGAAGTCAATGGGCGTGTTTGCGTATAAGGACTGGTCCTGGAGTGGAGGGGGAGAGGGGGCGGGGGGGGGGTATAATGGATTAATGGACAGGGGGGGGATATTAGGATGTCCTGGAGGGAGTACAAGGAGTAATAGGCTTGGGGGGTAGGGATAAGGGGAGAATGGGCCTTGGAGGGGATAATGTGCCTGGGGAAGTGATAAAGGGATAATGAGCCTGAGTTGTTTAAGGGATAATGGGCCTGGGGGGTATAATGGGGTAATTAAGCTGGGGGGGGGGGTTAAGGGGGTGATGAACCTGGCAGGGTATAAGGGCATATTGTGTTTATAGGAATATAAGGGGGTAATGGGCCTGCGGGTCAGGAAGCATAGTGGAAAGACGCAAGTGGGCTTAACAGGGGCTCTCGGATATGTCTGCTGGAGGCCCACAAAAAGGGGATGCTGCTGGATAAGGCCGGTGAACACGAGGGCCATTCGGAGGCCCACAAAATGGGGGCCTGAAAAATCCACCTTTCCAGTGTCAGCCAGCAAAGGGGATGGTCCTTCAGTCCTGCCCATGATCCTGCAGAAGGAGGGCCTGGGTGCAGGTGCAGGCAATAAACTGTAGGGTCACCACCAGGAGGGCTGGGCCTCTTGACTGACCTGGCCCGGGATAACAGTGCCGGCTGTCACCCCCTGTCAGTGGCCGTGATCACTAAACAGAATCAATGTGAGTCAATTACCCTTATTCGGTAAGCTAAGATAGCACTGATTCAGCGCTATCGCACAGAAAGCGCCATTGAGTTTTATGGTATATTCTGTGTGATAGCACCAGATCAGCAGTATTGGAGCTTACTGAATAAGGGCTAATGTGAAGGATATGGGTATATTATTGGCTCCCTTAATTCAAGACAATAATAATAATACAAATGTTACTTTATTTATATAGTGCTTTTCTCCCAATGGGACTTAAAGCACTTCACAGTTACAAAAAAGGAGAAATAAACAAATATTTAAGTTTACAAAAGAGACCAAACCCAAGGAAAGATATAATAGAGGATGAGATGGTGCTATAGTTTTTAAATTCAGGACATGTTGGGGTTAATTAATGAAATGCCAGGATAAACAGGTACTGTAGGTCTTGAGTCTGTTTTTATAGATTTCCAGAGAGGGGGCCTGTCGAACTGTATGAGGCAGACTGTTCCAAAGAGTGGGAGCAGTGTGGCTAAAAGCTCGGGCCCCAAAGGAAGTCAAGGAGTTACTGAGAACTGTGTAACGCTTGCGCTACCCACAAACAAGACAAGACCCCGGCACTGAGGTGGGAAGGTATAACACCACACACCTGCAGCAGCAGAGTCGTGCCTGGAAGGCGGATAGTCTAGCGTTGCCGGGTCTGGGTTGGAGAGTGTAGGAGATGCGGTATACTTGCCGGGTTCTTGGATTGGAGAGCAGGCTAGTAGGGGTCTGTAAGCCGTGGTCTTGGATTGTAGAGAGTAGAGTAGTCCGAGTCCGTATGCCATGTTCAAGGGTAGGAGAGATCGCCGTAGTCGAGGGTGGGTAAGCCAAAGTCCAAAATCCAGAAGGGTCCACTAACAAGCCGAGTCGATACACAAGAGGTTAACTGCAAGACAAAAATTAGAGCAAAGCACAACTGAAATGAGCGACACGAGGCTACATAGGATTATGCTGACCAAAGGATGAGAGTAACCAGGAAATACTTAAAGGGAGGACAAGCCAATGAGGACAGGGGGCGGAGCATAGGCGCGACCCCAGCGGAAGCTGGGATAGGCTGCAGGAGACAAAGTAGGCATGAGAGTACTTGCCACGCAGCTGGGGATCGTTCACGTCATCGCGTGTGCACGCCGCGCGGGAGAGATACGCGATGCGTGTGGGAGGCGGAGACAGGTTCCGTGTGGCCGCTAGAAGAGCTGCGGGTGCGCGCGCGCTCTGTAATAAGAGCGGGGTTGTGCGCATGGGCAGGAACAGTGGCCGCAGCAGCAGCAGCACGTAAGGAGGGAACACGTTGCATAGGACGTGTTCCCCGATTCCTTACAAACTGTAAGGAACTAGAAGCTCTTTAGGAGAGCTGGGACCCTGGTTATATAGTGCTTTGAATGTCAACAAGCTAATCTTGAAATAAATTTGCCATTTTACACGCAGCCAGTGCAGAGAATGGAGAACAGGTGTCATGTGGCAAGAACGGGTCTGGTTAGTTAACAATTTGGCCACACAATTCTGCACCAGCTACACCGTTACAGCTCTGTTTCCGGAAGACCCAGGTAGAGTGCATTGCAGTAGTCCAGGTGTGAGGAAGCAATGGCATGGACAAGTGTAGTTAGATCTTCTTGGGGGATCAAGTGCTTAATACTGATTATGTTCCTTAGGTGGATGAATGAAGATTTGATCACGGCTGACACCTCATATTTAAGGATCAAGTCCCATTCAAAGACAACACCAAGATTCCACACACGGACAGAGTTTAGCAACTGGGAACCCCCAAGCTTTAGGCCAGATGGTTGACCTAGCTGCAGTCTTGTTGTCTTCGGACAGTCAGAATCCACTACGTGCACAGAAATCTTATCAGGATTCAACCTCAACCAACGTGTACTTATCCACTCTGGGAGCTCAGATAAACATCTATTGATGACTGATATGGGTCCTTACTACCCGGTGCAAAAGACAAGTACTGTTGAGTTTAATCTGCATAACAGTGATAACCCAGGCCATGCAATCTGATTACTGTATGTCACCTAATAGCAGCATGTACACTACGAACAACATATGAGATACAGATGCAGCGGCCGTTATTGAAACACTTCACGCGGTGTATACCTCGGAATACCCATGTGATGGCACGCGATTTCTTCTAACCGTACCGCCTTTAGACGCAAGTGCAGAAAATGGCATTTTAGTGTTCTGGCATTTAAACACCTGAACTTGACACAGTAGCACAGTACTGTACACATTACAATTCATTCATTTTATTGCATTAATTGCACAAAATCCATGAAATTCAAACAAAGCAACTGCGATAAACACGTGTGCCTGGGGCGATTGGCGGCGTTAATACCGCGTGGACTACAGCAGGGCACACGAAAGCAGCGCACACGAAAACAGCACCATGATTTGTTCGAATAACGTCCGCTGCATCTGTAAGATAGAACCCTGTGGCACTCCACATGGCAGGGATAATGGTGCAGAGGAGTATACTCCTGTGATACTCTCTGTGATTTGCCAGAGAGAAAAGAGCTGAACCATCTGAGAACTGTGCCACAGTCCACAGAAATCCTTCAGGTGCTCCATTAAGATCCCATGGTCCATTAAGATACCATGGTCCCAAATGCTGCAGAGAGGTCAAGGAGTACTAAGATTGAACGGTTACCTCTGTCTCTGACCACCAGGAGATCATTAAGCACATGAACCAGAGCTGTTTCTATACCATCTTCTGAATCCGGACTGGAATGGGTCATAAATATCATGGGTTGAAATACGGGTTTCCAGTTGAATTGCAACCACTTTCTCAATAACCGTCCCTAGGACAGGAAGGTTTGATATAGGCCTGTAATTAGCCATACAGTCCGGGTCTAATGAAGGCTTTTTTTAGAAGCAGTCTAATGACCGCTTCCTTCAGCTGTTCTGGAAAGATCCCCGACTGCAAAGAGCACAGAACACTGAGCCGATTACATCAACACACCCTAAGAGAAGATGTGTTGGTACTGGATCCAAATAACAGGTAGATGGACGTATTATCTTGATTGTTTGCACAAGGTCTTCTACAGTATATATACATATATATGGTACAGTATATACAGATGGTCAAAGCTAGTCCATGAAGCCAGAGAACCTGCATTTTCATGCATTGAACCGTGACACTCATTAGAGAGCACAGTTAGGAGCCCAGCCTGGATGCAGGTTACTTTATCAGAGAAAAAGTGAGCAAAGTCATCACAAATGGACTGTGAATAGGCTTCACCGGACAGCAAACGTGCTGGTTTCCAGATCCTCTTCATGGTGCTGAAGAGCTGAGCTGGTCTATTGTCCGTTACCGCAGTCTCACGTGACAGAAACTCTGACTTCTTACGTGTAACTGTGGACTGGTATTTTGGGATGGGGTCAATCAATTTAAACTTTTTCTCAATCGTGCAAGACCTCCACCAGCACCTTTCAAGCCTGCGACCCTTCTTTAGATCCCTAATAGAACTATAAAATCATGGGGTGTGGTGGTGTGAGGGGAGGGGTTGTATGCAAATAGGAGCGATAGTATCCATTGCAGCCCCCAAATCTCTATTGTACTAATGGACAAGAGCACTAGAATCCATGCAGAATCCCAATATGTCAGAGAAATCCAGGTTTGCCATCCGGTCCTTGGGTGTCAGATGCCTCAACGGTTGATAAGCTGTCACCTCCATGGGCGAAGGTTTATTAGAGGAGGGGGGGGGGGGCATTGACTGAGAAAATGGAGTGGTGGTCTGACAAGATCTGGGCCTATTAAACATGCATAAACACTTGCCTTAGCTATTTTTCTTTATGATTAAGGTTACATTTTTTTACTCTCGCATAATAATAAGAATACGTTTAGAATCCTTTTCCTTTTATATACAAAAATAATTAATTTTTTTATTTCAGGGGATCTTTCATGCTGCAAAACCCTTAGGTAGTCAATGCGCAAAAAAATGTGATTGATGGTATCACTGCAATTGTTTCATCATTACATTCAGTATGAACTTCTAACTAGCCCACAACAAGAGACACTTGTACAGTATATTTCACGGTATTATTATCTTCCTTTTTGGAATAAGGTTGTTATTTAAATTCCCCAAGCTACCAAATATATCTAAGAAATTCTATAAATCTATAAAAAGTGAAGAGAATGTCGTTACTTTTTATTTTAAGCCAAGTGTGAAATGTATTACTGTATGTGGGACTGTATATTTATATTCCCTCTTTCTCATTTTCATCTTTCTTTACTTGTACGTTCTAATCCTTTAATGCCACCTTCTTTACCTTCCTGTTTTGTCTCTCTCTGCCTTCCTTTACCCTCTACTCCTTTTCATATTACTGTATGCTGTTCCCCCATCTATGTGAAGCATCACAATATCTGTGCTGTCTTACTATCAGCCCTCTCATTTCAAATTTCCTGCGCTCTGCCACATTCTCTCATCCCATATCACTTTCTGTGTAGATATTGGCAACAACAAAAAAAAACAGGTGTGTGAAATCAGAGCCTTACATTGCAAAACTAAATACAAAACCTGGATGATGTTTAGAACTATAACCCCTGTAAGAGACGTGTGCAGAGGTTCATATAATGGAGACCGATTTGGGTGAAATTATATCTTGGCTTTATTGAGCCAGTTCCTTTTATTCAGGCAAAACATACAAAAACAACAAAATAACAAACCCCTATCCCTTTGTAAGGGCTAACTTACTTACCCAGACCCTATCTGCAAGACTGGAGGAATATTCCCATTACCAGCCTATCACCCCAAAGTCTCAGGAAGTACCTTAAGCAGGTGGCCCTCCGTGTCAGTCTCTGGCAGGTTCCTGAGTCCTCTGTGTCCAGGAAATATAGGTCTCGGGTGTCAGGATGTCTTGATCTCAGCACAGCCTTTGTGCTAAAGACAGTGTCTGTGTGCAGGCTTCTCAACTCTCCTTCTGTCAGCCCAAATGTGAGCTAAGGAATCTCTCTCCTGTGTCTCACATTAGGCTTTTTACAGAGCTCTCCTTAGTCCAGGTAGAGACTAGCTAATTGAGTAGCTGCAATTAACTATTTGTCTGCTGGATTCCTAGAGCTCTGAGGCTGCTTTATTTAAACAGGGATAAGTACCTGTTACAACCCCAAAATTATTTAGAGCCAAAATATCATGCTTTATAATGATATTTTGGCATTTTCCATCTTATTTTGACTCCCCCCCCCCATACTGTAATTTGGGGAAAATCCCAAACAAAACAAATGAGTTTTGTCAAAACCAGAACCAAAACAAAAATATGAACAAATTCTAGAACCAAAACTATGTACAAAAATACATTTTTTTCAGAAGCAAAACAAAATTGTGAGTGAATGTGCTCACATCCTTACTTCTATGTCCCCTCCTTCCCTACAAGTCGGATATATAATTCTGTATACAGTATCTTCCAGTAGAGATGACCGAAATTGTAGCCGCCGTGGATTGTTCAGTTTCTTCCATCCCCGGATTTCTGCAAATCAGTCTCAAGAAAGCAGATTCGTTCAGAAAAATTCCACCCCACAGATTACGGCTCCTTAAAAATCCGCAAGTGATCTGCTTTTAAAGCAAGCCAGATGGGAAGGGGGCTACAGGTGTAAACAGTAGAGCTTAAAAGTACGCTGTGACAGTGAAGTGACACGTCATCAGCAGGTTCAGCACACACTGCTAAAGCTACTTCCCAGATTAACAAAGTCTGGGGGATCTAATCCTTGTTGGGCCTGACACCAGTACACCATTCTTTGCAAGGTGATTTAGGATTGTCAACTAAGTGTTGTTTTTATGGAAATCCTTTTAGGAAGGGTGGGATATAAGACATTTAAATATACTTTGCATATCTCATCACCATATCTCCTAGGCACTTCAGGTGTGCTCTATATTGAGCACAGATGTCTCCGGATGTGAAATTCCTACAGAATTCACCATAGGAACGGAGCCTATGGCGGTATTCTGACAGATATTTTTAGTGCCCAATCCGCCTTTGGATTCCGAGTTGCAGATCAGATTTTGGTCAGATCTGTGATGGAAATCTGCGGAACAGATTCCTCTATCTTCCAGTAATGGCTGTGTAATATGATTTAGTGATGTATTATCCATACCCCAATTATCTTATCTCACAACTATCTCACCCTATACTGTATATCCTATTAGTTGTATGTATGTCATTATTTATATAGCGCCATTAATGTACATAGTGCTTCACAGCAGTAATATACGTGACAATCATATAAATAATAAATAATATAAATAACACAAAGGGAGAAGTGTTTCAGACATAAAGTAACATTTAGTAAAAGGAGTCCCTGCTCCGAAGAGCTTACAATCTAATTTGTTGGTAGGAGGAACGTACAGAGAGTAGGAGGGCGTTCTGGTAAGTGCGTCTGCAAGGGGCCAAGGTTAATGTATGAGGTGTTAATTATCAGTCATGGAGCTACTCATATGCTTCCTTAAGCACTCTCTATCCACTTTTAAGGTGGGTCTTAAAGGTGGATAGAGAGCGTGCTAGTCGAATATTAAGGGGAAGGGCATTCCAGAGGTGTGGGGCAGTCAGTGAGAAGGGTTTAAGGCAGGAGAGGGCTTTTGATTCAAAAGGGGTAGAAAGAAGACATCCTTGAGCAGAACACAAGATGGTGTATAGCGAGAAAATCGGGCTGAAATGTAAGGAGGAACAGAAGAGTGTAAAGCTTTAAAAGTGAGGAGGAGAATTGAGTGTGTCATACGGGATTTGATAGGAAGCCAGGAGAGGGATTTTGGCAGGGGAGATGCTGAGACAGATTTCAGAAAGAGTAGAGTGATTCTGGCAGCAGAATTTAGGATAGATTGTAGGGGAGACAGGTGAGAGGAAGGAAGGCCTGACAGCAGGAGATTACAGTAGTCGAGACAGGAGAGAATGAGGGTCTGTGTCAGAGTTTTGCAGTCGAGCAACAGAGAAAAGGGCTTATCTTGGTAATATTGCGGAGGAAAAAACAACAGTTTTTTGCTACCTTTTGAATCTGAGAAGAGAATGTGATAGAGAAGTCGAGTGTGACCCCTAGGCAGCGTGCTTAGGCTACTGGGTGAATGATAGTACTTCCAACAGTAATGTGGAAGGAGGAAAAATGGCCAGGTTTGGGAGGAAGTATGAGGAGCACTGTTTTTGCCATGTTAAGTTTAAGTCAGCGGAGGGCAATCTAGGATGATATAGCAGAGAGACATTCAGAAACTTTAGTCTGTACAGCAGGTGTAAGGTCAGGGGTAGAAAAGTACATTTGTGTGTCATCAGCATAGAGGTGATATTTGAACCCATGATATGTGATTAGGTCACCTAGAGAGTGTGTGTGTAAAGAGAAAAGAGAAGGAGGTCCAGGACAGAGCCCTGGAGTACCCCCACAGAGAGATCGATAGAGGAGGAGGAGGTGTTTGCAAAAGAGACACTGAAAATACGATGGGTGAGGTAAGAGGAGATCCGGGATAGAGCTATGTTACGAATGCCAAGAGTATGGAGAATGTGAAAGAGAAGAGGGTGGTCCACAGTATCAAATGCTGCAGAGAGGTCGAGTAATATGAGCAGAGTGTAATGACCTCTGTCTTTGGCAGCATGGAGGTCATTAGTTATTTTACTGAGGACTGTTTCAGTGAAGTGAGCAGGGTGGAAGCCATATTGTAGAGGGTCTAGGAGAGAATAGGTGTTGAGAAAATGGAGCAAGTGAGAGTACAAGACGTTCAAGGAGTTTAGAGGCAGGAGGGAGGAGGGAGACAGGTTGATAGTTAGAAAGACAGCTAGGGTCAAATTTGCTGTTTTTGAGTAATGGTATGACTGTTGCGTGTTTGAAGGAAGAGGGAAAGTTACCAGAGTAGAGGGAGGAGTTAAAAATGTGTGTGAGCATAGGGTTTATAGTAGGAGCAAGAGGTTTTAGGAGATGGGAGGGAATGGGGTCAAGAGGGCAGGTGGTAGAGGGACGAGATTAGCAATGACACATCCTCCATGTGACAATGGATAAAGAGTCAAGGAATACAGGAGGAGAGCTAGGAAGAGATGTAGGATGGGAAGAAGATAGAGAGGGGATGGCCTGACGTATAAATTCCACCTTTTCCTTGAACTAGTCGACAAAGTCCTAAAGTGAGATGGAGGAAGAACAGGCAGCAGAGGGTGGTCTAAGTAGGGAGTCAAAGACAGATAAGAGTTGGCGTGGATTAGACTTGTGTATGTTGATTAGTGAAGAAAAGCAGGTTTGATTAACCTGAGAGAGGGCAGAGTTGAAACAGGATAGCATACATTTGTATTGAAGGAAGTCTGCGAGAGTGTGAGATTTCCTCCAGAAATGCAAGAACGCAGCATGCATGTGTTGGAATTTAGCCAGGGTCTGGGGTTAGAAGGGCGAGGACAGCAGAGAGAAAGTAGGGCATGTAGATCAAGAGAGGAGGATAGGACAGAGTTGTCAGGGTCTGGAGCAGAGCTGGGGGAGGAGAGGGAGGAGCGTAAAGTGGAATCAAAAGCTGGTAGGTTAATAGAGCGCTGGTCTTTGCTGAAGCAAGGGGTAGATAGAGGTAGACAAGGGTGAAGTGAAAGAGACAATGAGATGAGGTGATGGTCTGAGAGAGGAAAAGGGGAAATGGAGAAATCGGAGAGAGAAAAGTTTTTAGTGAAAACCAGGTCTAGGTTGTGGCCATCCTTGTGGGTGCTGGCTGCAGTCCACTGTTGAAGCCTAAAAGAAGAAGTTAGAGAGAGAAAGTGGGAAGCCCAAGGGAGAGAGGGGTCATCAATATGGCAGTTGAAGTCCCCAAGGAGAATAACAGGGGAGTCTGAGGAGAGAAATAAAGAGAGCCAGGATTCAAAGTGAGAGAGAAAGACAGAAGGGGGATGAGTAGAGGTAGGTGGGCGATAGATGACCGACACATGGACAGGGAGAAGAGAGAAAAGCTGGACAGTGGAGGAGGGAAAAACAAAGGAGGGAAAAACAAGAGAGGGAGGAATAGGAAGGGTACGGTAGCGGCAGATAGAGGACAGCAGGAGCCCCGCTCTTCCACCCCTGCCATCAGGGTGCGGCGTGTGGGAGAAAGAAAGGCCACCATAAGAGAGGGCAGCTTCCAGAGCAGAGTTAGACTGAGTGAGCCAAGTCTCGGTTATAGCAAAGAGGAACAGAGAGTGAGAGAAAAACAAGTTATGCACAGAGAGGAACTTGTTAGAAAGGGAACATGCATTCCAAAGGGCACAGGAGAAAGGGAGAGATGAGGGAGGGTGAAAAGGGATGGGTATGAGGTTAGAAGGGTTGAAACCTGAAGGAGTAGAAGTTGTATGTGGAAAGAGAGGACGAGAGCGTACAGAAATAAGGCAGGGACCAGGATTGGGAGAGATATCCCCAGAAGAAGGAGGAGAAGTATGGATAGAAATAGAATGTGTGAGGCTGATTTGTAGGGGTGGGTTTTAGTGCAGGGGATATAGCTGTGTAGTGTTAGAGGGCGCAGTTGAGCAAGGAGTTCATGTGAACTTAGAAGTTGTGAAGGAAGGAGAGATGGAGATATATGAATAGAGTTGGAGTTGGAGACATAATGAGGCTGGTAGAAAGAAGTGCATATTTTGAAAAGAAGTGAGGTAAAAGCAAATAAAAACAGTAGTGGCGGCATGGCAGCAATAGTTTAGTGCTGAGATGTGCAGTCTGGGACAGATAATGTCCTCCTTTCCAGCGTAGTTCCAAATTCAGGATTCAAGTCCAGTAGATGTTGTGTTGTCCACTTGTTACACTCCTGTTGAACTCCCTGTTCAACTCCACGCTGCATTCTACTTACAAAATGCTACACGTTGAATTTAGTCAAATAGACACATCAAGGGATGATTAGAAGACAGAAGAATCAAATATGGAATTTACCTGGGAAGAGAAGAAAAAATGTCTGGGAAAAGAAGAAAAAGATGTCTGTTAGGGTAAAAGATCAGTCCAGTAGTCCAATAATCTCCCCTGTTCAACTTCACACTGCATTCTACTTTAAAAAAATGCTACTATAAATGTATGCTGCTTGCCCCTGCATATTTTTTCTGTGCTCAGGAGATATGTAAATTCTGCATCTTATTCTACCTTCTATGCTCTCTCTCTATTCATCTATATCTCCCTGTTTTCTCTTCACACAATTTATCTGTTACTCTTCCATTCACGTGCCTCTCCTACAGTACATTTGTATGCCCTATATCTCTCACCTTCATTTTGAATTATTATTCACACATTTCTTCTGTCAATTTATGTTATGCTTATTCTTTTACTACTAATGTGCTGTTTTTTCCGTCTCCTTTCTGTCTATATATCTCTCTCCTTCTCTGCATCTGCTCTGCAATCTTTCTCTTCTTGCTTTCCTGTGTTTCAAGAAATCAGTGATAAACACAGAATTTGGCACAAATCCATCCTTTCTTGGGACAATTATGAAGTGCCCTGTTTTGGACGGTCTTTAGACTCCTAAGAGCTTCTATATCTTTCCTATATCGTGTCTTTGTCACATTGGTAATTGTGTCTTCCAACCCCCAGGCTTAGACTGGGTGTATTCAGCACAGTATTAGCCGTTTGATTTTCTTTATTCTTTTTTTTTTTTTTTAGCCAGCAGCCTCTTCCTGAAAAAGAAAGTAATTGTACTTAAACAAAGCAATCTGCCATCCTTCTGCGTCCCGCACACTCTCTTCTCAAAGTCATGTCAAGGTCACTCGGCTCTGTTCACAGGGACAGAAGGGCATGAATTCTGTTTATTACAGATCTCCTTGAGAAGAAAAAACTAGCGGATCAGTGCAGGGATACAAAGCTTATGACATCTGGGGATGTGTGTTACTGCGGCTGAGCACAGGGATGCACAGTACAATAACCTTTAAGAACAGATGGCTCAGGGAATAGGAAAAGGATACAAAGCCTACATGCTCTCTAGTTAACAAGGGGTTAGCAAAGGGACCTGAACACAGATACATGGATAATGTGCAAGCTGGTTTAGAAGTCGTAATCTTTCCCCAAGCTGTATATCCAATTTTTCTACCATAGGGTTATGTAAAAAGATTTGTCACAAAACTGTATGACAGATAATTATTTAACCCCTTTAATGATACCAATGCATTACAAAGGAATGCCTTCAGGCACCAGAGGGGTTAACAACATACAACATAAGCAGACTACAAAAAAAAAAAGACGACAAAAACCATAACATTCATACGTATGTGGAAATTTTAACAAACATATTGATATTGATCATAGTTACCTTACTATAGAGGTAAACTTTGGGTGCACATATTCCCTGGTGTGAATATAATAAAACGTATACATATTACTTTCTGTATATACCATATTACTTTCTGTCAGCCTTATACATTCACCTACTCTTCAATGGAGGGTGATGTGCAGACTGACATTGAGGTGTACTATGCCTGCACTAATTTGAAAATTGGTAGGGGCTCTGTCCTGAAGGGAGGAGACATTCACCTCAAAAGAACTGCTATATAAAGCAGATGAGCCAATAAACCTATCCCCATGACGTTTCAATGTTACTATATTAAAATGCCCTTATGGAGTATGCAGCAAGGAAAAGGATCTCCCGATTCGATCCCAATGTGAGATCTTCCTCAGGGATGTGCAGTGAAGGAATGAACATACGAAACATAAATACCCCTAAACCCAGGTAACATTGATCTAATTAGCATACAATCGGAAAAAAACAATTAAAACAGGCCAAAGTCCGCCAAACCTGCACGCCCACGATCTCTAATGTGCTGCACCAGCCATTTTGAATAATTCCACTGTCCATCTTGGATCGGGAGATCTGGCACATGCGCAATGCTGCTTTATCAGTAGTATCAATGTATCAATGTATCAATGACACGCATGCGCGGCTCATACAGCCAGCTAGGATCAGAGGATCCCGCGCATGCGCAATGCGCAACCACTAGTAAAGCCTGAATAAGCTTTGGCTTCCAAAGAAAGTGGTTGCTAAGACACAAGAAAAGATGCGGTGGCCATCTTGGATACAACTGCGCATGCGCAAACCGAACATGATAGCATGATGTAGGCTAACTCAACAAATAAAGAGCTGGCTGCACCCAGGCTGATGCTGAACATAATGGAGCAGGAATGAACCCAAAAAGTGACAACACCTACAATATGTAATAGTGATGTCGGAACATATTTATGTACATAAAGAAGATGTAGCATGATGTAGTGGTAGTTCACCATAGCTTAAACAATGTCTCTGTGGATATTCAGATCATAAACTGCAGTTAGCTCCATAGGATTACAATAGTAACTAGGTTAACTTAATGAATGCCTATGTATACATAAAGCACCCTCTATGCTTATGTATAGAGAACAGCTCCCTGGACACTACCTATTTGTTCCAACTCCCTCTTCAGACGGGCGTGGTCCTCAGCGAGCCAAATGTAACAATGCTGGGAGCAGGGAAATCCTGGAGCCCGATTGGCTGTGCTTGCCCCACATGTCCATACTCCCAAAGCATTCTGGGTGATGTAGTTCCCCTACAGAGTTTCATGTAATGGCCACTGCTATTGGCCTGCACTGCGCATGTGCGCGCATTAATGGCCGCCACACTCTTATGCGCATGCACCAGTCTCACGCATGTATGGCAAACAACAAGATGGCCGCGTCCTGCTAAGGGAGCTGCCGTGGACCTCCGTCGACTCGCTCACCATTCTGGCTACCGGCGGGTCCACCTCTGCCTCCATCGGCGCCTGCACCAGCCGCGAGTCCGCCCGCTTTGCAGCGTGGTAAGGGGACCATAGGGGGAACCCGGCTATACTCTCCCCTTGGTGAAAGGACTAACGGCCCGCTTGAGAATGACATAACCATAAACATAAGTTATATAATGAAAAATGCAGTGTTCCATATACAACTTAACACGGCAAATTACTTTAAATCAGATTGTACATTTCAGTAAACATAACAATCACTGATCATATCTTACTCCGAGACCACTGCTGAGATTCATACTGGGGTGCCCCTAACGAATCATAGGCTACCCTGTTGGGAGGGTGCCTTACTCGTTGGCTTCTGTGAAGCTCTTCCTCAATTCCCTCTGGGGAGTAATAATAGTAAGAGTGAGGCTCAGGCTCTTTCATTGGAGGTACAACAGTCTCTAAAATGTCTCTGAAACAAGGACTCCTGGGGTCCAGAGGAGGGCTCATCGGAGTCACCGGAGTAGGTATATGCGGCCTGGGCCCATTACCCGTGGCTCCTTCGGGAGTTGTCCCTTGACTTCTGGGTGCGCTATGAGAGGGTCTTTCCATAGGATAATCGGTTGGTTCTATTACTGATTCTGAGTTCTCTTCCTATCCCTCTGGCTCACTGGCCAATGGTGTAGTTTCTATCTTGGGATAATTTTCTCCCACTTGTGGAATAGGCAGTAGGTGGTTACGGTGCCAGACCTTTATCATGTCATCCCTGTCACGTATGCGGTATACAGGGAGGCCCGGCATCTGATATTTCACCTAGAATACCCCGTGCCAGCGGTCGGCCAATTTGTCTTTTCCAGGGATCCCTAGGTTGCAGAGAAGAACGGCGTCTCCAGGACGAATTTCCCGATGGCGTACCTTATGGTCGTAGCGCTGTTTGTTGCAGGCATTCAGATGGGCTGATGCTTTCTCCGCTAGTTGGTAAGTGTTCTGAAGACCTTCTTGGAGCCGTTGCACATATTTAAAGTGCGTCTTGTTGGGTACCCGTTGGTCGATACCCTCAGACGCATATCCACGGGCAGCCGTGCCTCTCGCCCGAACATTAGGAAGTAAGGAGTGTAGCCTGTAGACTCATGTCTGGTGCAATTATATGCATGCACTAACGACGCCATGTGTTTCTCCACATGCCTTTTAGAGTTCCGAGCATGTCAAGGAGAGTCCAGTTGAACCTCTCGGGCAGAGCATCTCCCTCCAGATGTTAAGGAGTTGGTCGGGACTTGTCAATATTTAATAGCTTCAGTAATTCTCGGATGAGCTTACTTTCGAAGTCTCGCCCTTGATCCAAGTGTAGGCAATTTGGTAGCCCATAATGCACGAATTATAGTTCCCATAAGATCTTGGCCACCGTAATAGCCTTCTGGTCTTTGGTGGGAAAGGCTTGGGTGTAGTGGTCAGTGATCCCCAGCACATTCCCGATGCCCCTTGACTCTGGCTCAATACATAATATGACCATGCACACCAGGTCTAGAGGACCTGAGCTCTTCAGATGAGCCATTGGAGCAGCTCTGGTTGGCAATCTCTTCCACTGTATACACCTTGTGCATCTGCGGCAATGATGTTCTACCAATTCCTTCAACTGGGGCCAGAAGAACCAGTCTCATAGTGGACTGACGGTCTTGTCTGCTCCAAGGTGACCATGGTCATTGTGTAGCGATCGTGGGACCATATGCTGTGGGTTCTTGGTATGACCAGTTGCCTTCTATCTGGGTGGTTATGGTATGGAATCACCCGATAGAGTAGACTCTTTTCGATCTCAAACTTGTCCCATACGCGCATTATTACAGCGACCATGTCGGTGGGGCACATTTCCCCAGTGATTGCTTGTCCTGCTGAATGGCCTGGCAGATAGCTCCAGCTACCGGGTCCTTTATCTGGTACTGTACCAGTTAACTCCAGGGGTGAGCCTTGAATTGGCATCCTAGGGAGTCTGCAACCATCAGTTCTGAGCACGCCACTTTGTCCTCCACGCTGGCGGTAGTCGAGCACATGGCCCGTATTCCTGGTCCAGGTATTTCTTCCCAGAGGCCATTGTCCGGTGTGGTACTCAGTCCCAGTCTTCTGGACAAAGCATTGGCTCCGATGTTCAAAGGCCCCGGTTTATATTTGAGGGTGATCTGATAGTTCCAAAGGAACGCCAGCCACCGGTGGCCCGTGGCGTCCAGTTTGGCAGACGTCAATATGTATATCAACGGGTTGTTGTCCGAGCGTACTTCAAAGGCAACTCCATAAAGGTAGCTGTGGAATTTGTTGACAATCGCCCACTTGAGAACGAGAAATTCCAACTTGTGAATGGGGTAATTTTGATCGCTGGGGGTCTTGCTACAGCTGACGTATGCTACTGGCTAGAGGCCAGTCGGGTACTTCTGATGCAAGACCGCACCCAGGCTGTTGAAGCTCGCATCCACGTGAAGGATATAGGGCGTAAGTTGACGGGTGCCTCTGTTAGGCTCTTCTTTAGGCCAATGAATGCCTTTTCACAGGCGGACGTCCACTTGTCTTCGAAAGGTAGCCTCGCGGAGGTGGCATTCTGACGAGAATTCTCTGGGTATATTTTTAGAAGGACTTTATTGAGGACCTTGGCCTTACGTCAGTATCCTTCCACAAAGCGGCGATAGTACCTGCAGAATCCCAAGAAGGAGCATAGCTCCATTACGTTTTATGGTCTCAGACAGTTCAGCACGGCTTCAACCTTAGCAGGGCCTGTAGCTATTCCATCTGCGGATACTATGTGTCCCATATAGGTCATGCGGCAGAACCGGCATTTGTCCAGAGACATCTTCAAGCCTTCCTTGCCCAGCCGATCGAGCACTTTCAGCAGACGTTCGTCGTGCTCCTCTAGAGTCTTACCGAAGACGATATTGTCCAGGTACACTAGGCACTCCCGGGGTTTCATATCTCCGATGGTCTTTTCCATCAAACGTTAGAAGGTGGCCGGAGCACCACAGATGCCTCTTGGCATGCGGGTGAATTGATAGAAGCTAAGGGGACATACAAATGCTAGGCAAAATATCCTCACCGAGGAGGAAGGACAGCGGGCACGGCTGCGCTACGAATGAACAAAGGCTGGACTGTGCTGTAGAAAAACTTTATTATGGCATGGATATTTAAAAAGAGAGAGGGGAAGGCACCCCCGCAACTCTCACGCGTTTCACCCACCTGGGGCTTTCTCAAAGACTCTTAAAGTTTTTCTACAGCACAGTCCAGCCTTTGTTCATTCGTAGCGCGGCCGTGCCCGCTGTCCTTCCTCCTCGGTGAGGATATTTTGCCTGTTATCTGTCTAACAGCCTGGAGCACGCCAAAGACCGGACGAACTCAGAAAATGTCAGTGAGTAAATTGACTTTTATTCATTCATTTGCTGTGGACTTTCCCCAGGTGTTGTGGCTCATATAGTTGCGGGACTTGTATTTTTTGGGTTTGTGTGGGTCTCAGGACTTCCCCCAGACATCCCTAGATTCTCACTGCCAGACCACATCCCAACTAGGGGTTTATGTTAATATTAAACTCCTTTATACCTTGTTCCTCCGGATAAAGCAGCACATTAATATGGATTCAAGCACTGCAGCACTGGTTGATTGAAGGGTTAATGTTCCTCAATGTTCTCCTGACATACAAATGCTGTCTTCGTTTGGTCTGCGGCGCTCATAGGTACCTGGTAGTACCCAGATCTCAGGTCCAGGATGCTGAACCACTGGCTTCCCAACAGCGCGTTGAGAATCTCTTCGATCCGTGGCAGAGTGTACTGGTTGGGTACAGTGCGGTTGTTCAGGGTCCTATAGTCTACAGATAAGTGGACCGACCAATATTTTACATTCACTGCATATTAGTTCACATACCCTGTTGATCAGAGAGGGTATTTGTACAATAACGTTTCGTTAGAGCTCTGGATTCAAACAGATGCAGGCTTCTGCTTCTTACAGTTAATTTGAAAACATAACCTGTGTTCCAATGCAGGGGGATCTCCTTCTTTCCTCTGGCTGTTAAATCCTGATATTTCTTGTCTTAACTGTTGCAGTGCTCCCTGAGGTGTCACTGTACTTTGTACTGGCCAGCAAAATCCACCAGTCTCCTCACTCCATGGATCGATCTGCCACCAGTCTCCACAATAATCCCTTTCCAACTGACACCAACTGTCATTCCACTGGCTAAGCACAGTCACATGGTGCAGTGGAATGTAATTCTTAAAAGGGCCGTGTCCGGTGCTGATAGCAGGCACAGGGGGTTACTGTATATAAATAATGCTGACATATTATCAATTTCTCCTATCTCTGCTTCAATATTAGCGATATGGCTTTAGTGAGGAGGATAATAAATAAAATTGGCGTTAAACACCAATCATGCCATTTTTTTAAAAATTAGCAATCTTTAGTGAATCTAGAGTTAAGAGATTACTCGATATCTGTGGAAGCAGCCAATCTGACCATCTTTTGCATAAACTCCATATTGACAATAATGGGGAATTTCATCCGAAAACGTCTTAATCAGCCTCTTCAGTGCATACAGAATAAACCCCTTGAACCTTAATGTCTTTGTAAGTCTACAGGGCCCTTAAGGATGAGAGAAGGTTTCAGTCATGTTCATTTGAATGGAGTTCATGTTTTCTCCAGCATGGGGAAGACATCTTCACAACATATTTAATAAGAATCTGTGATGATACACTTCACTCATCCGGTGCAGGTGGCATTGAACAGCTTAAGTCTTCCAATTCCCTATGTCATGTCTCTGTAAACACCTTCTGTCTAATTTCCCCAAACATTTGTTCTTGCCGTAGATTTATTGCCAACCACAGAAGTCTTATCTAGTCACACGTCATTACTTAGTAAAAAAAGAAAAATAAACTCAGGAAGAAATTCTAATAAAAATAAATCAACCGACATTTCCCTCCCCTCCCCTGCTTCAGCGGCTGTGCCTAAACATGTTTTCCATCGGCTAATAAATAGGCCCAAGGAAGTGACCGCACTCTGTGGTATAATGAACAGGAATGGAATTCGTGTCTTTCTTTTCATTCTCCGAGTCTCCAAGGCAATTTTCTGTCAGATGCAGCATTTTCATCTATTTTTTTTCTAACTCTCTTTCCTCTATTTTTTTTTACCATCTTCACCTTAACACATTCACTGCCAAAGATGTCTGCAATGTTAATGGGCCCTCTGCCCGCTGCAAATAAATTGATGGCACATAGGGGAGATTTATTCAATCTGGTCTGTATATATTTTACATACTTAGAGTATTGAAACATTGGGCTTGATCTTATGCTGTTATTGTAGGAATTTTTAAGACTTGTTTTTTTTACTCTGTTTGTCCGTGATAATTTAATGGTGCTTCAAATAAATGTACAAGACAATAGGGTCTATTAACTAAAGTCACCTCGCTGCAAAACTGGGCAAAAAAAAAAACCATTGAAAAAAATATTGCAACAGATTTATCAAAAGGAAAACTACAATTGGTTTCAATGCTATTTCTTTTCTTGATAAAAAATGTTGATTGTTTTTGCACCACTTTTGCCTCATTAGCTGGGAAATATATTAAATAAACCAGTTTGCTCTTTTTTTCTTTCTAAATATCAACAGACCTTAGAAACAAATCTATTCGCACAGTGGCCATTTTAAAAGTGGACGAACATATTTTCAGTGCTACAATATGAAGAATATGAAAAGTTTCATAGAAATCATGAAAAAGCAATATGAACAAAACATGATGTGTTTGAGGCTTGTAATGGAACTTCAGTTACGGAGCACTGATGAAGTCAAAGCTATCACAAAACGCGTAAGGGTTTTTGGGACTTTACTGAACGGCAAAATGACTTGCGAAGGAATGTTGGCCTCTCCCTCCCCCCCACGAGCAAACTACCGGGACAGAGCACGCACCGCTCTGCATTACTGTTGTTGCCTTGTCCCCGCCATTTTTATTCCCCATTTGCAGGCCATTCCCTGTCTGCGAGGGTAAAAGACAAGATGCATTGCTTGCTATACCCTCTAACCAACACATGATGGCAGATCTTATATGTAAGGCAGGAGGTATTTTTTTTGTAAGTCCAAGCAGGAATTACTTGGACATCCAGCTGTGATATATGTGAATGAGCTGGGGCTATTTTTATGACCAAGCCTCAAAGGGCTGTAGTTATTTTTATGACGGAGCCTCAAAAGGCTCTCACAGATTTAGAGTCCCCCTATCTAAAAGAGGTTCAATTATGAAAAGACCCAGAGACCCATAATGTATACAATACTGGCATACTGATGCCCAGCAGATTACAGGCTAGTGACACCTTTGAGTCAGAAACCAGACACAGTGGCACCAAGTTATGGGTGTAGCCCAGGTATGCTAAGTGGCATGCGCGTCAACCTGACCCATGCGTCCTGCCCACCGGACAGCCCTTTTGACCGGTCTTATGAACTGTGGGTAACTTGGCTTTTTGTGGGTTTTTTTGTTCTCACGAGGGGATTGGATCCATATGTTAAAGATAGCTTTGGGCAGTCTATAACTGTGGCTCCCCAAGTATCCCCAGGGTGTGATTCCTGAATTTTAATCCATGATGTAAAGATGCAAGACTTTGTTCCAGTACAGCAGCAACCAGTCCAGGAGTGAAAGGGTTAATAACCACATAACCACAGGACTTTTAAAACCAAGGCTGCATTTCTTGCGCTTGCAAGCAGAGGACAATTTCTTTTGTTTCAAAGGACAATTTCTTTCATTCCCTTATTCCAGTAAGTGTTGTTTTCAAGTGTATTCTGCAGATGTCATGTGTTTGTTTATTAAGGAAATAAATCACAATTTATTTTGCAACTTGTTCTGTTCAATCAAGTACCCAGAAATATAAATGTGTTGATAAAAGTTGGTGTCATCGTGACAGGTACAGTAGTTTAATAATTCACGAGATCACATCACCTTGCACTTATGCACAAACATATATTGACACACATATATGAATATATTAGCACAAGCACATACACACATTTTCACTTTAATTTAGTCATTATTATGCACATCATTAGACACATACATCATTAAATAAAAAACATATAAAGAATATTATTCATTATACATTTCATTATAATTGTATTATTACAAACATTTACGTCACTAAAGTCTAATACACATATAGATATTTAACACACATCAAGCAAATTTTCACATATTCAATTTGATTGCTGGCATTTTATTTTGTTCTCCGCTCTTTGTTCTCTGCTTTTTCTTTTCACTATAATTGACTAGTTTACATTTACCAAAGTAATATCCTCATTTTTTGGGTTGGATATTAGCCATTTTGGATTTTAAACGATATTGACCTTTTTTCCATCTGTACATGACATATTCATGTCAAGTTTGTTCTTCAAATTGGACACATACTGGCATATTTTTTTTTAATCAAATCCAATAATGTTTCACTTAATATACTACAAATAAATTATTTCTCAAATTGGTGGTAATACAGTTTCATTATCAAACTAGTATAGTTCAAATATGTTTTTCTAATTAAATCATTCCATTTATTAATAATTTAAAATTTATTATATTTTGTTCATTTTATGATATTCAGTTCATTTTATCATTTGATTTTACATTTATATTTTCATTCATTATATCATATATTATCATTTTTTATTGAATATATATATATTTTTTTATTTAATTAATTTTAGAATCAATGCAGTTTATATTAACATTTTCAATTTCATTTATTTTATATATAATATATAAATTTTGTATTCAATTGTAAAAATATATCTCCCTATGGGAAGTTTCATTTCATTTCTTAGAATTACACATTATCAATTATTTATATATAATATTCTATTTATAATGTGTAATTAATTTTATCAAGCTTTCAAATTAATCTACATTCAAAATACAAAGATTATTAAGAGTTATAGTTTATCATCAACTCAGTATACTAATATAGAATAGTCATTATATATATTTTATTTTCTCTGCATCTTTACAGCTGTTATTAGGAAGATTTATGGATAGCTAAATACATAGAAGTGTATATATATATATATATACTAGCTGATAGACCCGGCGTTGCCCGGAATGTGAATCGATTTTTTTTTAATGTTGTTTAGTGGTGGTGTGGGAAGAAGGGTTTTTGGGTGGGGGTGTGTGAAGAGGAAGGGTGGGTGAGGGTGTGGGAAGATGAAGGGTGTGTGGGTGGGTGGGGGTGTGTGAAGAGGAAGGTTGGTTGTGTGGGGGTGTGGGAAGAGGAAGGGTGGGTGGGGGTGTGGGAAGAGGAAGGTTGGGTGGGTGGGGGTGTGGGAAGAGGAAGGGTGGGTGGGTGGGGGTGTGGGAAGAGGAAGGGTGGGTGGGATTGTGTGAAGAGGAAGGGTGGGTGGGTGGGAAGAGGAAGGGTGGGTGGGTGGGGGTTTGGGAAGAGGAAGGGTGGGTGGGGGTGTGGGAAGAGGAAGGGTGGGTGGGGGTGAAGAGGAAGGGTGGGTGGGGGTGAAGAGGAAGGGTGGGTGGGTGTGAAGAGGAAGGTTGGGTGTGTGGGTGGGTGGGTGGGTGGGAAGGGTGGGTGTGTGGGTGGGTGGGTGGGAAGAGGAAGGGTGGGTGTGTGGGTGGGTGGGAAGAGGAAGGGTGGGTGGGTGTGAAGAGGGAGGGTGGTTGTGTGGGAAGAGGAAGGGTGGGTGGGAAGAGGAAGGGTGGGTGGGTGTGAAGAGGAAGGGTGGGTGGGGGTGAAGAGGAAGGGTGGGTGGGGGTGAAGAGGAAGGGTGGGTGGGGGTGAAGAGGAAGGGTGGGTGGGGGTGAAGAGGAAGGGTGGGTGGGTGTGAAGAGGAAGGGTGGTTGTGAAGAGGAAGTGTGGGAAGAGGAAGGGTGGGTGGGAAGAGGAAGGGTGGGTGTGTGGGTGGGTGGGAAGAGGAAGGGTGGGTGGGAAGAGGAAGGGTGTGTGGGTGGGTGGCTAGAGGAAGGGTGGGTGTGTGGGTGGGTGGGAAGAGGAAGGGTGGGTGGGTGGGAAGAGGAAGGGTGGTGGGTTGGAAGAGGAAGGGTGGGTGTGTGGGTGGGTGGGAAGAGGAAGGGTGGGTGGGTGGGAAGAGGAAGGGTGGGTGGGTGGGAAGAGGAAGGGTGTGTGTGTGGGTGGGTGTGTGTTAAGAGGAAGGGTGGGTGGGTGGGAAGAGGAAGGGTGGGTGTGTGGGAAGAGGAAGGGTGGGTGGGTGGGTGGGTGGGAAGAGGAAGGGTGGGTGTGTGGGTGGGTGGGTGGGAAGAGGAAGTGTGGGTGGGTGGGTGGGAAGAGGAAGGGTGGGTGTGTGGGTGGGTGGGAAGGGTGGGTGTGTGGGTGGGTGTGTGTTCAGGGTGGGTGTGTGGGTGGGTGGGTGGGAAGAGGAAGGGTGGGTGTGTGGGTGGGAAGAGGAAGGGTGGGTGGGTGGGTGGGAAGAGGAAGGGTGGGTGGGAAGAGGAAGGGTGTGTGGGTGGGTGCGAAGAGGAAGGGTGGGTGTGTGTGTGGGTGGGTGGGAAGAGGAAGGGTGGGTGTGTGGGTGTGTGGGTGGGAAGAGGAAGGGTGGGTGTGTGGGTGGGTGGGTGGGAAGAGGAAGGGTGGGTGGGTGGGAAGAGGAAGGGTGGGTGTGTGGGTGGGTGGGTGGGTGGGAAGAGGAAGGGTGGGTGTGTGGGTGGGTGGGAAGAGGAAGGGTGGGTGTGTGGGTGGGAAGAGGAAGGGTGGGTGTGTGGGTGGGTGGGAAGAGGAAGGGTGGGTGTGTGGGTGGGTGGGTGGGTGGGAAGAGGAAGGGTTGGTGTGTGGGTGGGTGGGTAGGAAGGGTGGGTGTGTGGGTGGGTGGGAAGAGGAAGGGTGGGTGTGTGGGTGGGTGGGAAGAGGAAGGGTGGGTGTGTGTGTGGGTGGGTGGGAAGAGGAAGGGTGGGTGTGTGGGTGTGTGGGTGGGAAGAGGAAGGGTGGGTGTGTGGGTGGGTGGGTGGGAAGAGGAGGGGTGTGTGGGTGGGTGGGTGGGAAGAGGAAGGGTGGGTGGGTGGGTGGGAAGAGGAAGGGTGGGTGTGTGGGTGGGTGGGTGTCAAGAGGAAGGGTGGGTGTGTGGGTGGGTGGGTGTCAAGAGGAAGGGTGGGTGTGTGGGTGGGTGGGTGTCAAGAGGAAGGGTGGGTGTGTGGGTGGGTGGGAAGAGGAAGGGTGGGTGGGTGGGAAGAGGAAGGGTGGGTGGGTGGGAAGAGGAAGGGTGGGTGGGTGGGAAGAGGAAGGGTGGGTGGGTGGTAATAGGAAGGGTGGGTGGGTTGGAAGAGGAAGGGTGGGTGGGGGGGAAGAGGAAGGGTGGGAAGAGGAAGGGTGGGTGGGTGGGAAGAGGAAGGGTGGGTGGGAAGAGGAAGGGTGGGTGGGTGGGTGGGTGGGAAGAGGGTGGGTGGTTGGGTGGGAAGAGGAAGGGTGGGTGGGTGGGAAGAGGAAGGGTGGGTGGGTGGGTGGGAAGAGGAAGGGTGAGTGGGTGGGTGGGAAGAGGAAGGGTGGGTGGGTGGGAAGAGGAAGGGTGGGTGGGAAGAGGAAGGGTGGGTGGGTGGGAAGAGGAAGGGTGGGTGGGTGGGTGGGAAGAGGAAGGGTGGGTGGGTGGGTGGGTGGGAAGAGGAAGGGTGGGTGGGTGGGTGGGAAGAGGAAGGGTGGGTGGGAAGAGGAAGGGTGGGTGGGTGGGAAGAGGAAGGGTGGGTGGGTGGGTGGGAAGAGGAAGGGTGGGTGGGTGGGAAGAGGAAGGGTGGATGGGTGGGTGGGAAGAGGAAGGGTGGGTTAGTGGGAAGAGGAAGGGTGGGTGGGAAGAGGAAGGGTGGGTGGGTGGATGGGTGGGTGGGAAGAGGAAGGGTGGGTGGGTGGGAAGAGGAAGGGTGGGTGGGTGGGAAGAGGAAGGGTGGGTGGGAAGAGGAAGGGTGGGTGGGTGGGTGGGAAGAGGAAGGGTGGGTGGGTGGGTGGGAAGAGGAAGGGTGGGTGGGTGGGTGGGAAGAGGAAGGGTGGGTGGGTGGGTGGGTGGGAAGAGGAAGGGTGGGTGGGTGGGAAGAGGAAGGGTGGGTGGGTGGGTGGGAAGAGGAAGGGTGGGTGGGAAGAGGAAGGGTGGGTGGGTGGGTGGGAAGAGGAAGGGTGGGTGGGTGGGTGGGAAGAGGAAGGGTGGGTGGGAAGAGGAAGGGAGGGTGGGTGGGTGGGTGGGAAGAGGATGTGTGGGTGTATGGGTGGGTGGGAAGAGGATGGGTGGGTGTATGGGTGGGTGGGAAGAGGATGGGTGGGTGTATGGGTGGGTGGGAAGAGGATGGGTGGGTGTATGGGTGGGTGGGAAGAGGAAGGGTGGGTGTATGGTGGGTGGAAAGAGGAAGGGTGGAAAGAGGAAGGGTGGGTGTATGGGTGGGTGGGAAGAGGAAGGGTGGGTGTGTGGGAAGATGAATGATGGTAGGGGTGGGGGGGGAGTGGGAAGAGGAAGGATGTGTGGGGAGGGGTGTGTTGTGAAGAAAGAGTGAGTGTGTATGTGATTTGTAAATGATAGTGTTAAAGTGTTAACAGTAAAGTGATGTAGTACATTGCAGGCATAAAGAGTTAATAATATGTGTTAATGATCTTAATGATTGACATAAATTGTTGTAATATGCAAATAAAATGTAAATTTGTTTAAAAATGGATGTATTAAATTGCAGTCATGAAATTTTTTTTTTTTGTTTAAATAAAGTTTTCATTTGGCGCACATGCGTGTTGTGCATGAGGTTATGGTGAAAGTGATGTCTGCGGAGCGCATACAGAGATTGGCGTGCGGAGCACATTGGTAGATGTAAAAGTATGTACTTGATGTGTGAATGAAGCAATGTTGAAGGAAAAAGAAAGTATGATGGCTATTTGTAGATAAAATCGTGAAGATAGAGAAAGCGGGTGATGTTATGAAGGTAATGTAAATGATAAAAAGTGTAGCGGATATGAAAGAAAGTAAAGAAATGTAAAGATAGTAAGAATGGATAAAAATACATTTTTAGCAAAGCGGGGTACCAAAGCGGGACATAGTGTAATGTGTATGCAATGTACATAAATAAGATTTTCTGCACAGAAATTAATGTAATAATAATATTAATGGATAAAAAAAATACATTGGCAAAGGGGAAGATAGTGCAATGTGTATGTAATGTACATATAGTAAGTTGGTGTGTCTGGCATTGTATAAATGTAATTGACAGTGCGTAGGTGAAGGCTGACATTTAGTAAATTAAATTGACAGTGCGTAGGTGAAGGGTGGCTGTTATAGTGAATGCGCAAATGT
Source organism: Ascaphus truei (assembly GCF_040206685.1). NCBI lineage: Eukaryota > Metazoa > Chordata > Amphibia > Anura > Ascaphidae > Ascaphus > Ascaphus truei. Next base: position 332,246,405 of record NC_134485.1, on the reverse strand, counting down.
AATAATAGTGGTGATGATGTACTAAGTATTTATTGAGGTAAACATAAGAATTGTAGACTGGGTAGGTGAACGTGCGCACGCCATTGTTGAAATATATATTTATTTTAATAAGTGAGTTTGTCGGCCATTTTAAAAATGTAATAAAGACTGCGTAGGTGAAGGTTTTGGCGGGAATAGTAAAAGGACTGAATATTTTTAATATACATGTATTTGAATTGTAAGTTACTTGGCTGTCCATTTTGTAAATTTAATTAACAGTAGGTATTGAAAGGTAAGGGCGGGTGAAGGTAGGGGCGCACGCCATTGTTTCAATATATATTTATTTGAATAGTAAGTGAGTTTGTCGGCCATTTTAAAAAGACTGCGTAGGTGAAGGTACGGTCGGGAATAGTAAAAGGACTGAATTGTAGGTGAGGGTGGCGGTTAGACGGGCATGTATTGAAAGGTACGGGCGGGCGGTGGAATATGCAGTTGCGGAGTTTGGCGGTTTAGACGGCCATGTGCAGAGAGATTTGTGTTGGGCGGCCATGTATTTAAAGTGACGGGCGGCCGGTGTAATGTGTGCGGCGGCCATGTGCTTGTAAGCCATGCAGTTGCGGAGAGTGGCGGTTTAGACGGCCATGTGCACAGACATGTATATTTTTTGTGCACGGCCATGTGCACAGGGAGTGCCACGCCATATCATGAGTGTTTAAGGTAATGTGCGTGCGGAGGGAGAATTAAGTTAATGGGCGTCAGTTTTGTGACGGTCATGTGTGGTGATGGAGAAGCGTGGCGGCCATCGGGATAATTTAATTACAAAAATCCACGGCATAGCATGAGTGTGCGGGCCGTTGCGGAGGGACAATTAAGGTAATGGGCGGGCCGTTGCGGAGGGACAATGAAGGTAATGGGCGGCCATGGCAGTGTATACACTGGTGAGAGCAGTGTATATACAGGGGTAACAGCATTACTCAGTTGTGTGTTGACAGAGAGCTGTGTGTACACTGTGGTGAGAGCAGTGTATACACAGGGGTGACAGCATTACTGAGTTGTGTGATGACAGAGAGCAGTATACACAGGGGTTACAGCATTACTGAGTTGTGGGATGACAGAGGTGAGTGTGAGTGACTGTGTAGACAGGGGTGACATGATTGTGAGTTGTTGTTTGACAGGGGTGAGTGTGAATGTGTGTGTGTGTGTTACACGGGGTGACAGCGTGAGTCTGAGTTGTGGGATGACACTGAGTGTGTGTGTACAGGGTTGAGTGTGAGTGTGGGGGTGACAGTGTGAGTGTGTGTGTACACGGGTGACAGGTGACAACTCAGGTGACAGCATGACTCAGACTGGGATGACAGTGATTGTGTGTGTGTGTGTGTGTGTGTGTAGACAGGGGTGAGTGTGGGGGTGACAGTGTGATATGTCAATTTACCAAGGAGTCCTCAGAGGTTCTGGCCGTATGGTGTCACTGCAAGTGTGTGAGAGTGAAGGAGGTGTGTGTCAGTGATGTGACTGTACCTTTTGACCAATGAGAGTCGTGTGGGAGGCTGACTATGGGAGGGTGTGTGTCACAGTGGGGCGTACCTCACAGTGGGGCGTACCTCTTGGCCAATGAGAGTCCGGGTGGCCACGGACCAATCAGATTCACCGCAGATAGCACTAACCTCACTAACCATTCGATTTTATATATTAAGATATATATATATATATATATATATATATATATATATATATATATATATATATATATATATAATATGTATGCACATACCCTGTCGATTCACCACATTTAAATCGTTTGTTTTTAGACAGACTGATATATGGTGTATTAGCACTAGCTATATGGGTTGTTTATAATGTTTAATATATTACTGTTGTATCTAATAATGTCATTTGTTTTGCAATCACTCCTTTTTTTAGAATTATTCATGATATATGATTTAGTTTTCTTTATCAATTTAATTTTCATCTGTTGATCCTTATTCTAACAATAAGCATATTGTCATTTGAATACCATCAGTATGGATCATCTAGCACAGATGACCTGAATTAATTACTAAAACAATCATGTTTGTAATCATCTAATTGGACTGAGGCATTATAAATAGTAAGCCATCACAAGTGTAGTCCATCCCCTGATGAAATCCGCTGAGTCGGAAGAAACGCGTAGGATCATGTTTTCAATGAACTACGGTGGTGGAGCAGTTCAGACCCCAGAAGCCAGACAACAGAGAGGAAGTTCTTTGTCTCATTTCTAAGATGTGCCGTGCTGAATAGGAACTACAGGCTGCTCATTCGGGTTGCCGGAGAGACGCTGAGATGGTGACACCAGCAGCAGTGAAGACTTAGGGTGAGTCCCCAGTCTTCACTGTGGCACGTGCGCCCGGCGGGGGGGGGCGACGCATGCACAGCACTACACCCCGATAGGCGGTCTGAGGGGAGAGGGAAGGTTTGCGACGGGAGGGGGCGTGGCTGTGGGTTTGCGGGGGTGTGGCCATGACGTCCCGCGGCTGATTCGCCCCTATTGGCTGAACCTCCGGCAGGGGCTTGGCCACGCCTCCGTCATAAATGCTAATTTCAAATTCCCTTGCCTGCCTGAAAACCTGTCGCGCACCGCTGGGGAAAGGTGCGCGACAAGGTAGGGACTGGGACCGGCCTGACTGGGGGTACGGGGCTTGATTGCACAACAGTAGAAGTGACTGGGGCCGCCCCCTATTGTTCACACAGCGAGACGGAACGAACTTACCACGGTCTGGTACATGTTGGCGCATGGGCTTGTCCCATACAACGCTATTATTTTATTGGCAAAGTGTGAGTGTGCATTTGTCTTTGTTCGTGTCATTAAACCTTTGTCATTGGATTTTACACATGGATCGGGCGCTTTTCCTCTTTTTTTTTTCTAATAGGTATCTGCTGGGAGGTTGTTGACCCCAAGGAAGAAGCTGCCCGGACCACAATATTCCAATAAGGTTACCCTAATTCAGGGTTACAGGACATTTTATCTCTTTTTTTTGTTAATTTGGACATTTTTTTGAACAATAATTTTTTTCACAACTCAGACAATTTATACAATTTTTATTTTTGAATGTAATTTTTTTATCATATATTTTTTTATGTTGTTTTTACTAATTGCACACTTTTTATATATTTTTGTGTCATAATATTTTTCATTTACATCCACCGTTGTAGTTAATACCATTTAAGATATTGTATTGATTGTTTACAGGCATCTGTGCTGGGTGTGGTATATTTTGGTAAATCAGTTTCAGTGTTGCAGCAATTTAGGTGTATGCTATCACAGGCGCTGTCTATAATTCTTTGTCTTCATTATATATATATATATATATACTGTATATATATAACCTTTAAATATCACTTTTGGTAGCCCATTAATCTTTCTTTGTAAGCATATAACGGCAGATGACCTTCTGAGTGATATTGTAGATACTCTCTGTATGTACAAATGGTCTCTGTTTTTATTATCAAACTTGAGGTGCCACACGCATTGAGCCTCCCAGAGAAGCACAATGATGATTTCCCGCTCCAAGAGCAATACAAATATGCTGGTCCTGCTACAAAGAAACCTTCATGTGGGGCTATCAGAAGAGAAAGCAGAAGGAACAGAAGAGACGTGAGACAATTGTTGAAAAGAAGTACACAGATGGTGGCAGTGCAGTGTTTTATTTTTTAGTTAAGCAGAATCTCCCAATAACTATGGCAGATTTATAGAACTGGCTAAGAAACAGCAGCTTGTCTCCTGCTTTATAGATGCTCTGTGGTTTGTTTCTAGGACCCGTGGTGCCTTTATAGAGAAGGTAGAGTATAGGTAGTCCCTTTATGCGAATATCATGAAGGTCCTTAAGAATTGTAAAATGTTTACTGAAAGCAAGTAATGCAAAGTTGTGAAGTGCATTGAAGGCCTTTTTGGCAGCAGAAGTTAAGAATTTCAGGTGACCTGACTCAGTGTAGGTTCAGAAACAAACATTGTTTGAAAAGAAACGTGTATAAAGCAACGAGAGCCCTCTTTGACATTTGTATATGATTCTTTGATTTGATATATTATTTCCAGAGCTGTGCCACAGTAAACACGCTGGAACTCCTGACGTTGTACATTCTAAGGTGCTCCCCGCCCATTATCCAAACTGCTCAACCATCCCCGAACCCTTTTCACCCCAAACCCAATAAAGACACAATACCAAAAATTGGGAGAAAACAACCATAGCTTTTATTAACAACTACAATACAGGACCGGTATACAGCCGGCTTGCCAAGCTAGACTGAGCACCGGATCCCTTCCCCAGTTTAGATCTTAGACCATTAGGCTGAGGCCCCCCGAGTTTAACTTAAGCTTTGTTGACCTGCCTGGCAAAATCCCCATCCCAACTCACCCGAGACCACAGCTGTGGCAAATTAGCCAACCAGTCAGCTCTCTACAACCACTTCACCAGCTTACCCAATGGAGTGGTCAATAGTCTTCAAACTCTATCCTTATTTCCATTTTATTTGTAATAAAATAACAACAAACAACACCAAAAAACAACTTGAAAACCACAGTGACTAACAAACACAGAAAACAGGGAGGGAAGTGGAGTGTCACAAAGGGAAGGGTAAAGCAACTACTTTACCACAGGGTCGTGAATACAATAAATACAGTGAGCACAGTCCGGCCACACAGAATAAACAATGAGTTCAGGTCAGCCAATAAAAGAGGCATGAGTGGAGATGCTATCATAATTTTTTTCCCCTCTCCTGCCTGATTGAGCCTGCAGTGGGTGTGGTAAGTTGATTGCTAACCTAACACACCTGGTCGGTGTGTGTCCCTCTTTAAAACAGAGGCTTGTAACAAATCCTTGAGCTTGTGTGTCCTGATCCGTGTAACTGAATTATTGTTTGAATTCAAGTGCTGTTTGTATCAAGTGTGGTGTTCGAACCAGAAGGAGTTGGAACAAGGAAAGGATGAAACAAGGCATAGTATATTGAAGTACGGTACAGTTAATTGTTAGCACTTATAACTCAATAGTTGCAACAATGAGCAGGATTGCCACTCAATGTACATCTTGCCACATATATGTGCACTTGAAGCAGCTATTCCAGGGAGCATGTCGCTGTGAGAAGTGTGAGCAGGTGGTCAACTTAGAGTCATAGATTGCATATCTGAATAGGAAATTTGCAATATTGAGGGACATTGATAATCTCTAAAGGAGTTTAATGCACACTGAGCAGGGGACTCCATTATTAGAAGGTAGATTGGGCAATCTGTTGCCAAGACTTCATGAACTGAACTGTTTGTTGTCTCCCGGGGGCTCGAGTTCATCACATTGTGGATCGGGGAGAGAGATTGATGGGATGGGATGTGATTGACTCTGCAGTCTTGATACTCGTGTGCACCAATGACAGTTAGAAAAGATGGAGGTCCTAAAAAATGGTTTTAGGAATCTAAGCCGCAAGCTCAAGGAAGGAACTCCAAATTAGTATTTTCTGAAATCCTACCAGTGCCATGCGCTACCCCAGCGAGACAGTAAGAGATTAGGGAGGTTAATGTATGGCTTAGAAAGTGGTGTAGGAAGGAGGGTTTTTTTTTTTTTAGAGCACTGGGACTCCTTTTTTGTGAGGTGCTATCTTTATGGTAGGGACGGATTGCATCTCAATGAAGAGGAATCTTCTGTGCTAAAGAGGAGAATGTTAAAAAGGTTGGAGGATATTTTAAACTAGGATGGAGGGGGAAGGACAAGAAATAGACAAGAGCTAAATAAATTGACAGGGATGGCATGGAGGTAGAATGGGGGCAAGTGTGTTTGGCAAGCGTGTTTGGCAAGCAGTGAGACACCCATATAAATACAGATAATACTAGAAAACATCTAAAGACTAAATCCAATTGGAGTAGAAAGGCAGGAGCAGATAAGATAATAGTACAGGCTGAATTTTTTTTAAAATGCATGCTTGCTAATGCAAGGAGCCTGACAGATAAAATGAGTGAGCTTGAATTAATAGCAACAAGGGAACAGTATGATATTATAGGCATTACTGAAACATGGTTGGACAAAACTCATGACTGGGCAGTTCATTTAGAGGATTATTCCCTTTTTTGGAAGGATCGAGCAAATAGAAGAGGAGGTGGAGTATGATTATATGTTAAACCGTATCTAAAACCTAATACAAGGCTAGATGCTTCTGAAAATGTAGAGACCTTGTGGATAGAAATTAGCAGTGGAGGAAGAAGTACATGTAACAGGTTTTCCCCCACCCTCTGGGAGGATACACTATTACAGGGTGTCATGTGCTGGTTACGTGTTGGTCCACAGAAGCTCTGAGGGTCGGCGTTGGTAGTTGGGAAGACAGGACAGGCTTTTGGGGTGACAGATTGTTCCCTCTCAATGGTGCGACGCCTCCATCTCTTGCAGGCTCTAGGAGTGCTGGAGGCAATCCCTGCAAGAGAACACTCGGATACTCCCCCTGATTGATTGCACTCAGAAGCAGAAGTATATTTTATAAACTGGAACACTCTTTATTCTTCAACTTCAGTGTACAGTCAGCTTACACTGCATACACTTGGCCTCCAGCATTCAGATGCTCCTTGGACTCAAACCCCCAGGCATGGGCTCCAAAGGTCAGTCCTGACTCTTCCCCCTACTCCCTAGTGGAGTAGATGGTATAGTTTTACTCTCACTCCCCTAAGGGAGTTGGAAGGTGGCCAGAGCCCTGCGCACAATCTTCCATGGGACCAGTCTCTCTCAGGGGAGAGACAACTGACTAAATTTATTTGTGCAGCCCCTTAAGTACTCTGGGGGAGGGTCCAAGGTCTGAGCACAGGATTGGGCAGAACACATGCCTTCCTGTCACTCAAGGGAGCCTAACACTTCCTGCACTGTAAAAGGATTGACATGTTAGGCAGGTTGGATTGGTAGCCAAAACCAGGCATGGCTACATACAAAGAAAATGTTTGTAGGGACATGCTATTATCCACCAAATATCTGTGAGATAGAGGAAGCTCAAATACATTTGCAAATGGAGAAGACATAAAAACTAGGTCATGTTTGCATTATGGGTGATTTTAATTATCCAGACATACTGGTGCAATGAGATTAGCATTACAACAAAACTAAACAGGTTTTTGGGGGTGCTTAAAAACAATTACATGGGAGGCTTCCGGTGACGTCACCCAACATGGTGGTGTAGTTTGGGAGCTCTGCAGACTCTCCCGATTAAAGATTAACAAAAGCACCCTTCCACCGAATAATCCCAATTAAATTTCGGCTCCCCGGCTGGGGTAACAACCGGAGAATGTCTAGGCAGCAAAAGAAACCAGTGTCCCAAGCGGTAACCAAATATTTCACGCCGCAACAGAAGAGCCCGGAGCCGCAGCCGGAAAAACAAGATGGCGGCAGCCCACGAGGAGAACCGGCTAAACAGGGGAAAGCACCCCGCTCTAAAGAGACCTCCGCTTCAGAGGAACCCCTCACTAGGTCATACATGGAGGAGCTGCTGGCGGCAATGCAGACAAAACTGTATACCTCCTTACAATCGGAGATAAAGTCAGCAGTCCATGATCTCAAGCAGGAAATAAACGGATTGGCAGAAAAGACCACCACGCTGGAAACTAAAATGGAGGAGAGCCACCTGCGCCAAACCGGAGCAGAAGAAGAGATTTTTAATCTAAAAGAGGAACTCCAACAGATTAGAGACGCGCTAGAAGACCAGGAGAACCGGGATAGAAGGCAGAATTTGCGTATTCGAAATATCCCTGAAACGGTTCTCCCTGGCCTCCTCCGCCCATACCTACTCGACCTATTTAAATTTATCTGTGGATCCCTGGATGACAGAGACCTTGAAATAGATCGGGCCCACAGGGCTCTGGGGCCCAGATCAGAAGACCCGAACCGAAGGCGCGACGTGATAGTGAAACTGCACAGCTACACGTCTAAAGAAAGCATTCTCATAGCATGCAGAGGAAAAGAATCACTCACCTTCATGGAAGAACAGCTCCAGATATTCAGCGACCTGTCGAGGACAACGGTGCTCCGCAGGAAGGAGATGAAACCTTTAACAACTTTCCTCCGAGACAACGAAGTAAAATATCGCTGGGGGTTCCCCTTTAAATTGACGGCGAACCACAAAGGTAAATTCCTGACGATCCGATTCCCGGAGGATATGGACCCGTATGTGCGGGCCCTGGGTCTGACCCTACCAGCCGCCTGGGCACCGGAGCGACAGCGGGCCTCTGCGCGGAGTGAAGACCCGGACGAAAGCAACGACCAAGGAAGAAGAGAGCCCTCAGCACGCCTGAAGTCAACCAGACGCTGAAGAGCAGAGAAGCGCCGCCGCTCTACTCACGTGGTCACTGCCGAGTCGAACTGCTCATCTCCGCTGAAGAATCGCGAGACATGCGGGAAGAACAGCCTTCGGATCCGGAGAGGAATCCAGCGACTGCAGAACCTGAGGGCCGACTGGAAAGCATCAAGGAGAGATCTTTGCATGCAGTTATCGACCCCCCAGCAAGCCTAAGTCCGGTCCGAAATAAAGTTAAAGTTAAAAAGTTCTTCGAGTTTTTGTTACCCTTCGGGGTGTTGTTTCACCGGCCAGGAGGCCCCGGTGGTTGGAGGAGCCTGGGACTCGCTTATCACGGCAGAAGGGGGGAGGGGAGAGACAAGAAGCGAATCAGCCGAACTGTGAGTATCTCTTTACCCCCCCCGCTGCCCCCCCCCCCCAAGAGGACCTGGAGGCCACCCCAAAATGGGCAACGGGACCCACCCTCCAAACGGACCTGGGTACGGTTAGGACTGAATCATAAAGCACCCAGAGGCCCCACCGTTGCGGGCCTATGCGTACACAGGGTTGACAAGCAAGGTCGCCCCCCCTCCCGTCCCCCATCTACCCTCCCCCCCTCCATCCCCCCTGCCATCTCCCCCCCCCCGGCCATCACCCCCCCCCTGCCACCTCCCCCCCCACCCCCTCCTCTCCTGACCATCCCCTACCCCCCCCATCCCCTGTTTACCTCATCCCCCCCTGCCACCCCGTCCCCCCCCCACCACCCCCTTCCCAACGGGATAACAAGGCAGTATATACCGGGCACCTGAGAGAAAATGTCAAATGTTTCAAACCTCTGTCTGCACTGAAACCCCAATAATGTGAAATAATAATACACATGTCTGATTGCTAACGTAAAATGTGATGAACAGGCTTTGAATTGTTAGATGGCTCCCCCCCGCTCCATCCCCCCTGCCATCTCCCCCCCCCCCCGGCCATCACCCCCCCTGCCACCTCTCCCCCCCACCGCCTCCTCTCCTGACCATCCCCTACCCCCCCCGTCCCCACTGTTTACCTCATCCCACCCCTGCCACCCCGTCCCCCCCCACACTTCCTCCCCAACGGGATATCAAGGCAGTTATATACCGGGCACCTGAGAGAAAATGTAAAATGTTTCAAAACCGCTGTCTGCACTGAAACCCAATAATGTGAAATAATAATATACATGTCTGATTGCTAACTTATGTAGCCAGGTCTCCCAGAGTGTCCGCTCCCCCCCTCACCTCGATGCCGATCGCAGGGGCCGCCGAGTCCCATGCGGCCCCGCCGGACGCTCTGGAAGGTGAGGGCGGTCGGGTCCCGGCTCGGGGGTTGCCGGGGACGCGTGCGGCCGGTTGCCGGGGCCGCACGCGCGTCACAGGACTCCCGGCGCTCCCGGAGCCGGGCGGTGAGCCAGCCGCCGCCGCCGAGAGAGAGAGAGTCACGGCAGGTCAGGCAGAGTCGCGCCTGCGCAGAAGATAGGCCAGAGTTAGGAAAGAGTCGCGCGAGAGTAGGGACTGTGAGAGGGAGGTTGTGGCGGCCATTAGAGGTTAGTGTAGGCGCAGGGACGACGCGCACGCGGCCCCAATGTAAGTACAGCCTCCACGGACTACAACTCCCATGAGGCTTAGGGCCAAGCACACCAGGTGCTTCATAGGAGCCAATAGGGCTGCAGGATCTCTAAGAAGCAAGTGGATACATTTGGCGGGCTGGAGCTACGGGCAGTCAGAGTCAGGAGCCCAAGGAAGGAAGGAGTAGGGTGCAGGAGCCGGGGACTCCCTGCACTAGGCCAGCGGCCCTAAGGTCCAAGTTAGCCCTTATCCCTCAGGTTAGTGAGTGTTGCCAGGGATAGTCTCTGAGAGGAACCCTGTCACTCATGGTAGTCAGAGCTGGGGAATAGCCAGGATTAAGGGGGCTGAGGTTAGTCTGCAGAGCGTTGCGGCAGGTGTTTAGGTGAATTAGTGGCACGAGACAGCTGGCGGGGTTCATAGCGGTAACCAGTCCGGGAGCCATAGCCCAGGGTCCGTGTTGCGAGTGGCGAGGCGCTGGGGGGGTTTCATAGCGGTAACCAATCCGGGGAGCCATTGCCCAGGGCGGCGTTGCGCGTAGTACGAGGCAACTGGGGGGGTTCATAGCGGTAACCAATCCGGGGAGCCATGGCCCAGGGCCCGTATTATGAGTAGGGTGGGTACAAGACCTACCTATATAGGATAGGCAACCCTGAATGCCCTAGGAGTTGACCCTTAAGCCACTTAAGGATGCTGTGCTATAGGGACGGCCTATAGTGCAGGGTGTGTCACGTTGCTGTATCGTTAGAGAGGGACTCAGCGGATGCTGCGGTTCCAGTGACGGAGTTCGGACCCACGTTGGGGTCCACGGAGAATATCACCTGGAAAGGATCAGACGGATTCATCGCACGTCTGACCCTTTGAGGAAGAGTGTTGCAGGCCGAGCATCGGAGTGCTCGGAAGGTACCTCTGAATTATATGTGCACCAACAGGCCTATTAGTTCATAGTGACTGCGCAGTCACCCACGACCTCCGTAGGAGTACGGACATTTGGGTGGGGGATTACAGGACACTGGGTGGGAACGCCATACATTAGGCCTGAGGTGATAAGGTTATGATGTTATGTAATGTGTGATATGTGTGTTAGTAAAGTCATATAGTTAATATACATGCTGTCGTGTAAGTGATTATTATTGTGATTGTCCTGCGAGGAACCACTCCCCCCTCTGGTGGGAGCCATCGCAGGTGGAGGCGCTGTACTCGAGAAGATGTTGTAAGTGATCACCCCTAGTATAATTACCCCAGGTTCCCCGTGGCGGAAGCTCAGCCCTCCTGTGAGCCAACAGTTAATGCACCACACCTGAGTAACCTTGTATGTTCCTACACCTCCACAGTATAATCTGCGATTTGGGGGGGGGGGAAACCCGTTACACTTAAATGTGATGAACAGGCTTTGAATTGTTAGATGGCTCCCCCCCTTTCCCCCAAACCCACTTTCCGCCCACCCCTCTCCCCCCCCCTCCTCCCCCCCCCACCCTCTCTCCCCCCCCCTCCTCCCCCCCCCACTCCTCCCCCCCGTTCTCCCCCTCTCCCCTCTACCCCTCATTCCCCTCCCCCCTCCCCCAAAGAGGTTCAAAATTGCTGTCCATGTTGATATTCAAAGAGTGCAAGAGCACAGGTTAAGGGGGGAAAAGGGGCGCCTCTACTATAAATAAACGTTCTATAATATGCCTTACTGACAACTGAAATTGTATGCATCCATGGGGCAAACGTGTTTTGAATGGACGTAACCGCACCCTCCCCCTCCCCTTCCCCCTCCCTCCTTCCCCCCCTCCTTTCCCCCCTCCCCCCTTCCACCCCTCCCCCCTTCCCTCCCCTCCCCCTTCCCCCCCTCCTCCCTCTCCATCCCTCTCCCCCCCTCTCCCCCTCCCCCCACCCCCTCCCGCCCCCTCCCCCCTCCCCTCCTCCCCCACCCATCCCCTCACCCCCCTCCCACCTCCTCCCCCCCTCCCCCACCCCCTCTCCCCCATCACTTCCCCCTCTCTCCCTCCCCCACCCCCTCCCCACTACCCTCCTCCCACCCCTCCCCCTCCACCCCTCCCGCTCCCCCCCCTCTCCTCCCCCACCCCCCTCCTTCCCCCCCTCTCCCCTCCTTCCCCCCCTCTCCCCCCTCTCCCCCTCCCCTCTCCCCCCTCCTCCCCCCCCCCCTCTCCCCCCCCTCCCCCCTCCCCCCTCCCCCCTCCCCCCCTCCTCTCCCCCTCTCCCCTCCCCCCCTCCCTCTCCCCCCCTCTCACCCACGTCCCCCCTCCCCTCCCCCTTCCCCTCCCCCCCTCCCTCCCATCCCCCCCTCCCCCTCCCCCCTCCCCCCTCCCCTTCCCCCCTCCCCCTCCCCTCCCTCCTCCTCCCCCCCTCTCCCCCTCCCCCCTCCCCCTCCCCCTCTCTGCCTCCTCCCTCCCCTCCCCCCCCACCCCCTCCTCTTCCCCCTCCCCCTCCCCCCCTCCTCCTCCCCCTCCCCCCCATCCCCTCCCCCTCCTCCCTCCTCCCCCTCCCCCCCACCCCCCACAGAGCACCAAGATCTAAACCCCGCATATATCAATAAAGATCTAGATCCCATGTCCTTGTATAGATGGCTACTGCAGCCCCCGGTCCCTCCATGAGGTTACTAGAATGGGAATCAAGAGGAATCCTACCGCAATACTTAAATGTTTTATTACCAACCGATCTGTTGTGTTATGAATACGAAAAATCGCCTCAACGCCAGGTTAAGGCGCCAAACTGCCATTTATTATTCTGTGTAATAGTGTGAAGGGCTATAAGCCGGGGGAAAAAGTACAATCGCACCATAGGCTGATGACCCATTAGTATGGTTGATGGTAACCAGAGAAAACATACATAAGATGGAGATAATGTATTGTCCTAGCTAGCCACTCTACCCACCTTCCCCCCCCTTTTTTCCCCCTTCTCTCTCCCTCCCCCCTCCCCTCCACCCCTTGCCCAAAGCCCTTAGTCCACATAGCCAACCTACCGACAAGGGACACACCCTCTATCGGGTAGAAGGCGGGTGCATCAAGACTGCCGAACCTAGAATATGTATGTGCACTAATCAGGAGCATGTTTACTAACCGAAGGACAAGATACACACCCTGGAACACACTCCCCCCCCTTCCTCCCCCCCCTACATCTGAGAGATGCACGACGCAAACATAAAGGAAGCTCCTACACCCCCCTTCTGCTTCACTCCCTACCCCTCCCTCCTCCAATACCTAACCGTCCCCTCCCCACATCTACCCTCCCCCCCCATCCACGCTTACCCTTCCCACCCAATTAGTCTCTTCCCCTCTTATACTCCTCCTCCATCCCACACCCTTCTACAAACCCTACCTAACCACCCACGACAAAAGCGACCACGCCTCCCCTCCTAATGTACCTCTGGAAGGGTATAAACCATATAATCCTCTAGAGTCTGCACCCCCCCCCCTCTTGCATCCCAGTTCGGGAGTCAACGGACCCCTCCCATTGGGCCCTAAACCCAAACACCGGTTATACCACCGGTATTACTGCTAGAGGACTACTACTGGCCCTCTTTTCACACTATCTCCTCCTGCCGACCCTGTCCCGGCAGGTTTCTACCCCATTCTCCCCTACCCCCCCCCCCCCAGCCCCCTGGAGCGCCACTCAGGTCCCCCCAAATATAAACCCCTCAATACGCAAAGGGAATATGGTCCGACAAAGGATCCGAAAAATTCTCCCTAGTGGGAAGGAGTTGCTCTAGAAGAAACCAAACCCCAAACCAATGGCTAGCCAAATTCCAATAAATTTAATCTCACTAAACGTAAAAGGCCTAAACAACAATAAAAAAAGGAGACTAGCTCTACAAGAGATGAAAAGATTAAAAGGCGACATTGTATTTCTACAGGAGACCCACTTCGCATCGCACGAGCTGCCTAAACTGTTCAGCAAGGCTTTCCCCACGGGCTACTTCTCATCGTTTGGTAGCAAAAAGAGAGGAGTGGCAATTCTATTCCGTCAGGGAACGCCATTCAATCACACTAAAACAATCACAGATCCAGAGGGTAGATTTCTTATAGTTTATGGGTCGCTGGCAGGTTCACCTACCGTGCTGGTCAATGTGTACACACATATTATGATAAGGGGAACAAAGCAGATAGACTATTGGCTAACAAATTAAGAGGTGTACAGAAGAGATCTCAAATTACAGCTATCAAGAGTAGGTCTGGTGAAATCTTATATAGTGATAAGAAAATCGCAGAGGAGTTTACAGCATTTTACACAGAGCTCTATAACCTAAAAACCCAGGGCAATAAAGCTCCGGAAACAAATTCCAGAATTGTCAATGACTACCTATCTAAGTGTCACCTCCCCAGTCTCACGGATGAAGAACAACAAAAACTGAACGCAAGAATAACGAAAATAGAGCTCACGGAAGCGGTAAAAGCGTCAAAGATCTCTAAAACTCCTGGTCCCGATGACTTCTCCAATACCTATTACAAACGGTTCCTCCCGATCCTGTCAACACATCTCCTCAACCTATTTAATTCCTTCATGGAGGGCTCACCAATCCCGCCCTCCATGACCAATGCTAGTTTAGCTATAATCCATAAGGACGGTAGAGACCCACAACATTGTGGAAGCTACCGACCTATATCGCTACTAAACAATGATCTGAAACTGTACAGTAAGATCCTCGCCAATCGGTTGAACCCAATCTTACCTAGACTGATCAACATTGACCAGGTTGGATTTGTTAAGAATCGTCAGGCCTCTGACAACACACGAAAAATTATAAACATAATAGAACATGTCCGAATCTCAGGTTCCAAAGCAGTGTTGTTAAGTCTTGATGCAGAGAAGGTGTTCGACAGAATTGACTGGCTCTTTCTAGATAACACAATGAAAAAATTCGGCTTCAATGGCACATATCTAGAGGGTGTCAGGGCACTCTACCGCAGCCCCATGGCGACGGTCAAACTCCCGGGCGCTCCGGCAAAGGCCTTCGAGATAAGGAATGGCACGAGACAGGGTTGCCCCCTTTCCCCTCTTCTCTTCGCCTTGACGATAGAGCCTTTGGCGGCGAGAATAAGGGACAACGCAAGCATTCAAGGCATAGCTAAAGGGGACACTAATTACAAAATCTCGTTGTTTGCGGACGATGTCATTCTCACGCTGTCCCACCCTCATACCTCCCTACCCAACCTGCAAAAAGAGTTATCCGACTTCGGAGAGATATCGGGCTATAAAATTAATAGCGACAAGTCTGAAGCCCTGAATCTAAATCTCGAAGACTCGGAGGTCCAATTATTGAAATCAAATTTCAATTACAGATGGTGCCCTTCATACATTAAATATTTGGGAGTTAATGTATCATAGGAATCCCGCTCCCTATATCAATGCAATTACCCCCCCTTATTTGACAAAATCAGAAAAGACTTGGATAAATGAGAGGAATACCAAATGTCCTGGATCGGAAGGATGATCTCAGTTAAGATGAATGTACTCCCAAGGTTACTATACTATTTTCAGACACTTCCGATCAGGGTTCCTGGAACAGAATTGAAAGATCTCCAGAGCAGAATATTCAAATTTATTTGGCACAGTAAAAAACCTAGAGTCGCAAAATCAGTACTAACAGCACCAAAGAGTGGGGGGGGGGGGGGGATATGGGGGTGCCGGACATCGCTCGATACTACCAGGCAGCCCAATTAAAAGCAGTAGTCGAGTGGAACTCGGACCCAGACCAGCTATGCTGGCTAAAGATTGAGTCCCAATATGCCAGGGCGCCTTCTCTGCAAGCAAGTCTATGGGCCACGGGCAGACCTGAAAAAAGGCTAAGCAAATTTGAACTAAGGACAATGGGCCACACAATGGAGATTTGGCAAAGAGCTAAGAACAAATTTAAACTCTCGAACGCAGCCTCACAACTCACCCCACTATATAATAACCCAGAATTCCTCCCAGGCTGTGAGACCAAGCAGTTTGAGCAGTATGCGAGGGTAGGAATTGAGATAGTCTATGATCTGTTATGTGACAAGAAACCTTTGACTTTCCAAGAACTGCGGAATAAATTTAAAGCCCCAACCCTAGATACATTTAAATTCCTTCAGATCAGACATTTCCTACAAAAGCTGTCCCCCACACTAGAATTCCCTCCCTTAACACAATTTGAAAGATTGTGTCAGGAAAACGAGCACCAAAAAGGCCTAATCTCTCAAATCTACGGGATACTAGATAGACATGCAAGCCCTGACACACACGATTATATGCACAAGTGGGCAGCGGAGTTAAATGTAGACATTGACAGCGAAGACTGGGAGGAGATATGGGAGGCGGCATCAGGAACCTCAGTGTGCACCAGCATTAAAGAAAACATCTACAAGATAATGTTTCTAGCATTGGAGATAGTGCTCCGTTTTTTTTTTCCCTCTCCCTGTCTACAAGATAATGTTTCACTGGTACTTAACACCAGTGAGACTGCGGCAAATCTAGCCTCTGGTATTCGATCTATGCTGGAGAGGCTGTGGACATAGGGGGGACATGGCTCACATATGGTGGCACTGCCCAAAAATTCAGAAATATTGGCTCTCAATTCAAAACCTAATTAAAATGTCACTGACCTCACAATCCCTATGGATCCACTGACCTTCATACTGGGCAGGCCAATGGATGAAATTGACCACCCAGTATGGAAATTAATCTCCTTTATTCTGACAGCAGCGCGGTGCTCGGTGGCACTCTCCTGGAAGAAAAATTCCCCACCCAAGATACAAATGGTAAAAAAAAGATTAAATGAGGTAATATTAATGGAAAAACTGACGGCATTCCTTAACCACTCAACAGAGCGGTTCTACCGCATATGGGAGCCCTGGCTGACCCACTAAACCGTAAAAGACAACAGCCCCCTCCTTTGCCCAGTAACCGGACGAGACGCTTGGACCAAGTAACAGGAGGTGACTCCAGGGGAAGGGAAACCTATCACTCCCCCCCTCCTCCCCCCCTCCCCCCCCCCCCTTCCCTCCCCTCTCTCCCACTCTTTTCTCTCTTTCGGGAGTCTAATCACAGGGTCCACTGAAGGACCGGACAGTCGGCCACCCCCATGGGTGGGTAATCAGGGACCCCTCCCACCCCCTCTCCCCCCCCCTCTCTCGTCTTTCTTCCCCCACTCTTATAAGGAAAAAAGGAAAAAACAACTATTATGGTATTATGTTATGCACATCTGACAATGCGTGTAAAGTGATGTTTCAATACCTAATAAAAATGTTTGGGAAAAAAAAAAAAACAGTTACATGACCAAATTATAGAAGAACCAACCAGGAGAGGGGCAATATTGGATTTGGTCATATCATAGTTACATAGTTACCATAGTGAAGTTGTAAAAAGACGTAGGTCCAACAAGTTCAACTTATGCTAAATTTAAACAACAGATACTTTATCCTATATCTATACTTTCTATATCTATACTAGTTTCATCCCACCATGTTTCAGTAATGCCTTTGATATCATACTGCTCCCTGGCAGCTATCAAACAATGTAGAAGTAACAACAAATTTTCAAGTCTGGGAACATTTGGGTAACAATGATCATAACATTGTCATTTGAAATAAATGATCAAAAAACATATTACTTGGGTTTAACAAAGACTTTAAACTTTAGAAAGGCAGATTTGAATAAACTGAGGACTAATCTACAAGGAATAAATTGGGATGATGTTTTTGCAGAAAAATGTGGACATAAATAGGCAGTCTTTAAAACATTGTTAGAAAAGAAGAAACAGGTCTAAACCAATGTGGCTAAATAAACCGGTAGGAGAGGAAATGGAGAAAAAGAGCATTTAGGGCCTCATGCAGTAAGCCCCGATACAAAATTTTCGGCACGAATTGCGAAAATGTATTTTTTGGGCGATTTGCCCTCGCAGTATTCAGTAAGGGCCGAATCCTTCCGATCCCTGCTGAAGCACTGCGAAAGCAAAGCTGCCGATGAGCTGTGGCGATACAGCCTGGCTCCCGATAAGGCTCCCGATAAGCCTTTGGTGCCGATAGATGTTTGCAGCTGAGAGAGACAAGCCGCTCTCTCAGCGCAAACTTCGGCACCAAAAAAAGTATTTAAAAACAACTTTTATTTATACTCTACATGTGCAGGGGGTCTTCGGAGCTGAACCGCGTTGGTTTGAGGTCCGGGGACCCCCTGCCCCCCGAGATACAGGCCCCTTTATGAGGTGCCGGTATCCCTCGGCGTTTAAAGGTCCCGATCACGTGACCGCGGCCTGTAAACAAACCAGAGGGATACCGGCACCCCATAAAGGGGCCTGTATCTCGGGGGGCAGGGGGTCCCCGGACCTCAAACCAACGCTGTTCTGCTCCGGAGACCCTCTGCACATGTATAGTATAAATAAAACACACACACATCAATAAAGACTCGTTCCTTACCTTGGCGGCTATGTGCAACGGTAATGAAGCAGCATGAATGTCTTTTTAATTATACTGTACAGTGAGCAGGGGGTCCCCTGAGCTGAACCGCATTGCTTTGTGGACCAGGGACCCCCTGCTTCCCGAGTTACAGGCCCCGGTATGTGTCATCGGGTGGCAGTGTCGCCGCCATGTTTATAGCGTCCCCGCAATAAACATGGCGTCCACACTGTAACCGATGGCCCAAACCGGGGCCTGTAACTCGGGAGGCAGGGGGTCTCTGAGCCACAAATAAATGCGCTTCAGCTCAGGGGGCCTCCTGCTTCCGCACAATATTATTAAAATACATTAATGCTGCTTCATTACCATAGCGGATAGCCGCTAAGGCAATGAAGGGGTTAACGCATAGTAGCATGTTTATTGGGGACAAATGCCCCCAATAAACATAGCAGCAATACACAACATACAGTATAGTAATGGGCAGAATGACTATTATCCACAAATGGATAATAGTGCAGTTGTCCATTTACAATACTTACACAACAATAAAGACTTTAAATACATATAGCACTCACCCATGTCCCACTGCCACGATGAAGGCCATCCTCATCTTCATCCTGCCCATGCCCCATCCGCTTCTGCAAAACAAACACAAGAATTACAACATCCAAATTAATGTCCCCTAACCCCTTAATCACCATAGCGGTTATTAACCGCTACAGTTATTAAGGGGTTAAGCCACCATCACCCACATACCCTCCCCCACAAAGCCCCCCAACCACCCTCACCCAATACCCACAGGGGAGTCCTACCAAATACCCTTGGGCCTAATACCCCCTCCCCCAGCACATACAGTACAATAATGTGCCAAATAACTATTATCCACATAGGGATAATACATTATTTGGCCATTATTAAACACATTCAATAACGTTAAAATGTAAATAAAATTGTACTAACCTCATCAATAAGAAGTCTCCGTCGCCAGCATCATCCTTGGGGTCCGTTGCCAACATTAGAAATAGCCACAACATTTCAATATCATTAACATAACACTGAACCCCTTAATCACCTTATCGGGTACTAACCTGAAAGGTAATTAAGGGGTGAAGCCATCCTGCAATGCCTACAACAGTTATGCATAACATCTTCAGTGAAATAAAAACCAATTGCCTAACCAAATTCCATTTAATCATTCAATCTGTAGGCTCACATGCCTCATAAAACATTGCATTTACAGTGTATACATGTAGCATAACATGTAAACTGCATGTACACGCTGCAAATCAATGTTAACAATACAATAATGCCACTCAAATCGCCATACATCACAAGAAGTATATTATTTAATACAATAAACTCACCATCAATGAATTAACACACATCAATTACATCCCTAAACAATTAAAATACCATCCATACCAATTACACAATGAACTAGATATAGACAAGGGAATGAACCCAAAAGCTGATGCTACCAGAGTCAAGTATATAAGGGGTTAATGGGAATAATCCATAGTCCGCTGTATCGAAGATGGCTCCTCACCATTGACATGAATGATAAGTCATATAAGAATAATATGAGGATAATATAACTCACCCGTGGCGGGGGGCCCGTTTTGCAGTGTGGGGCTGGGTCCAGGAATGTGAAGTATCCAGAAACACCGCACTCCTGTGTCCCTTGTGCCGTTAGCTGCTGCCCTTACCCGCCCGGTGTATGTTGTATCCTCTGGAGGTTGCTGAGTACGTTGAGCTGTGTATCCTGCTGGAACGTCTCTCCTGGCGTCTTTCCTGGACGAGGGAGCTTGCGGTGGCGTCCTAGGTGTTTTTCCGCGCCGACCCAGCTTCCCTGTGGATACCAGCTGATTCCAAATCAGCGCACGCTGTTTCACTCAGAGAGGAGGAGCCGCTGGTGCGTCCTTGCAGTCACTGCGCTCCGGCGTGCCGATGGTTGGGGGATGTGACGTCAGCGCTGTCGGGATGTATCGTGGTGAGGAGTCTGCGTGCACCAGCCGATTGAAATGTAGATAAATAGTAGGGTGGAGGCGGTCACAGCACTTGGAGTCCAGTCAAAGGATGAAGATAAAATCAGCTTTATTAGAACATGCTGTACATCGCAGATAACATACTCTGACGCGTTTCGTCTCTGTCCGAGACTTTTTCAAAGAGTAATTTGCCGTTATCACACAGGTTCCTTAAATAGGTCCCAAACAAATGTGATTGGATGTTCCAATTGTGAATGTATGGAACCCAATCAGCCTGATGGGCTGATGACCTTGATGGGACCCATACAAGGAATCTGTGCGAGAAAATACAATACATGCAAATAAAATATATATATAATAAAGGAAAAGATCATATATATTTTTAAACACATAACATACATTTTAAAAGAAAAAGAAAAAGAAAAAGGCGATCACTGCGATTTAAAGCATGATACAATGAAATAATTAAATGTTACAAATATGGAGTTTGGGATGTGAAGGGATGTGAAAAATAAAAATATATATATATACATAAAGGAATTGTATAAATTGATATATATTTCTTCAAGAGAATAATAATAAATAAAGTCATAGTGATGCTGATAATAATCATCATATAAATCTATAATTATAAGTACAATAATAGACAATACTCAATTGTGCAACAATGTTGATATTAAGTAGTTATATAATATTTGTTGTTGATGACTGTACTATTGATTAAACAAATGGAACAATAAAACATATGGAGTCAAAAAGTTATAGATGTAGAGAAGGGTTGATGCACTGGAATACACCCTCCCTACCCCCACACACATGGGTATCACAGGAAGTGTTTAAGCTCCCAATCTGTATTGATCCCATGTGGGTGGAGAGTACCGAGGGTGTATATCCAATACATCTCCTGTTTGTTTAACGTGTTCTCTCTATTACCCCCCCTGGGGTGAGAATGAACATGCTCGATGGCTGCAAAAGAAAAATTAGCGATGCCTCCTTTGAGGCATCTCGTAAAGTGTCTTGATACCGGATGAAGTAAGTCGCCTTTTCTGATTAGGCGTACATGTTCCGCTATCCTTGTCTTGAGGGGCCTGATGGTACGACCCACATATTTTGATCCACATTTGCAAAATAGAATATATATGACATAACTAATGTTGCAATTTAAAAACATCTTAATATTGTATTTCCTGAGATTATCTTTAGACATAATAAATGTAGTTGGAGATGCATACTGACACATTGTGCAATTGCCACATTTAAAGAATCCTTTCGGAATACCTCTAATGTTGGGGAGACTTGATCTGCTGTCGTACATACTAGGTGACAGATGAAAGGCTAATGTCTTGGCCTTGCGGTAGGTGAATCTCGGTCCATCTTTAACAATTGGGTGGATATCACTATCCAGCAGGAGGGTGTGCCAATGCTTGTGAATAATTTTACGAATCTCTTGGGATTGTTTATTATATGTTGTAATGAAATAAGGGCTTTTTCCATCAGATTTCCAAGCATTGGTTCTCCTCCCGCTGCGTAGTGATCCTTTCCGTTTACAAATAAGGGATTTTCTATCCGTGGCCATGGCTTTCTCAATGGCTGCTGAAATAACTTTGGCTGAATATCCCCTTGCCAGGAATCTTTCTGACATCTCACCTGCACGGGACAAGAAGACCTCACTGTCAGAGCACAATCTTTTTAATCGCATAAATTGCGCTCCAGGGATATTTCTGATTAATGATTGAGGGTGGCAGCTTTGAGCGCTGAGGAGTGTATTCCTGGAGTTCTCCTTACGAAAAATATCAGTTTGTATTTGCATATTGTTGTCAATGTACAGGACTAAATCCAGGTAGTGGATATGGTTAAGATTGTGCTCAAAGGTGAGTTTTATATTAACATCATTAGTGTTTAAATAATCAATAAAAGAAAAAAGTGTGTGCTCGTCTCCCTTCCAAATTAATATCAGATCGTCAATATATCTCTTATAGAAGATGATATTTTGACGAAATGAATTATCACTGTGAAAAATAAACCGTGATTCCCAAAAACCCATAAATAAATTAGCATATGACGGTGCAAAACTCGTGCCCATTGCAGTGCCTAATAATTGTAGATAAAAACGTGAATCAAACATAAAATAATTGTGGGTAAGTAGAAATGATATAGATTCAAGTAGAAAAGTGCAATGTGAAATAGATAGTGTAGAAAGATCTAAATAATGTTGAATTGCAGTGAGTCCATGCTCGTGTTTGATAATAGAATACAGGGAGGCCACATCAAGTGTGACCCACCTGTAGTCTTTGTGCCATGTGAGGTCCTGTAGATTGACAATCAAATCCGCTGTGTCTCTGACAAATGAGGGCAACTGTACAACTAGGGGTTGTAGAAACCTGTCCACATATCGCGACAATCCATCTCCCAAAGATCCAATACTCGCCACAATTGGGCGACCCGGGGGGTCCACCAGCGACTTATGGATCTTCGGGAGATGGTGGAAAATGGGAGTCACTGGATGTGGACAGGTAAGGAATTCAAATTCCTTATTGCTAATAGCATTAAGAATCTTGCCAAATTCTAACAGTTCTAACAATTCACGACTATATTTGGATACAGGATTCCCTACAAGACGCCGATAGGAGTCTGCATCTTGTAACTGTCTTAGTGCTTCTTTCTTATATTGTTGGGAAGACATAATCACAAGTGCGCCCCCCTTGTCAGCATTCTTAAGTACAATATCATAATTCTTTTTGATACAATCAATCTGTCTAATCTCCGTGTGAGTCAAATTACCAGAATTTACACTTGAGCAGGAAAAACCTTGAGCTAATAAACGTAAGTCCCGTTCTACTAGATTTTCAAACACAGTAATTGAGGGCCCTCTGTTGTAAGTAGGGCAAAACAATGATGTCTTGCGATAGCCTGAGTCTTCATGTCCAAAGAATGGTTGGGTATATGTGGATAAATGTTCGCCCTGTGTATCAAGCAGTGTGTCCAAATCAGAAAGGGCGCAACATTCCTTGAAAGTCAATGACTCAGGCTCATTGTCCAATGGTGATTTTTCTAACATGTCTCCACTGGTCTCTAGTGTGTCAGAATCATTTTTTGAACTAAACATTTTCTTTAGGGACAGCTTTCTGGTAAATTTTTGTAAGTCGATCACAGTTTGAAAGAGTTGAAAATTTTGTGAAGGTGCAAAACCAAGTCCCTTATTGAGAAGTGTCAATTGATCAAATGTGAGGTGTATACCAGACAGATTAATTACATTACCAGGATCCATCACTCGTATTTCTTCCGCTTGGCTTTGCCTCGTGCCTCGTTTCCTTTTGGATCTCCTTGTTCTCCTCGCCCTTTCGGGCCTGCCGGTAAAAAAGCTGAGGATGGTTGACCTGAGGATTTAATCATTTTGGTTTGAAAGGATGAGGTGGAGGCTTTATTGTCAAACTTGGAAGTTCCCCGGTTGTCCCTGGAGTAATCTACAGATCTATCAAATGAAACTATTTGTGATCTGTATTCTTGGTCCGAAGCTTCGGATTCAAAACTGGAAGTCTCTACTCTGGGATTTTTTAAAATTGATTTATTCGGGGGATTATTTGTCCATCTTTTTTGATGACGTTGTGTGTTCTTGGGTGTACTGGAGCTGGTAAACTCTTTAATAACTATAGGCTTTTGCCAACAATATACTTGGCCTTTGCTGTAGTCAATGCGATCTCTTTCAAATTTCAGGTGTTTTTTATCGCTAATGGTATCTTCTATTATTTCGATATTAGATAATAGTGTCTTATCATTTTTGACAAATTGATCCACTTTTGAAAATGGTTGCAACTTAGTCTGAAGTGTGGTAATTTCTGACATAAGAAGCGATTTTTCTGCTGTCTTTTGTTGAATGATAAGTCCCATCAATTGCAATGAGCAGGCGTCTAAAGCCTTAACCCAATCCTGTTCAAATTGTTTGTTCAGAAATCCAAAAGATGGAACTTTCTTAATGCGTAGTCCCCTAGGGATTCTATTGCATCTAATGTAATTCTCTAGTGAGGTAATATCCCACCAGAGTCTTAGATTCTGAACTAACAATCTTTCCATTTTAACAAAATGATGGGTTAGGTCTGATGGTTCATCGCATACTATGTCAGAGATACCATCAAAAAGGTGAGCGGCCTTTCTTGTTCTTCTAGTATTGTCACCACATGTAAGTATATATGTGCTACTCTCAGCATCTGATATGGCATTTTCCTCTCCACTGGATTCCTCCATAATGTGAAGGAAAATTGGTGTAAAAATTCCTTAAAAAACTTTTGTGTACTATCTTTATGTACTTTTTATTAAAACAAGATAAATAGTTCCTAGACTGTATACTCTTGTAGAGCGGACTGGATGTGTATGTAGAGATAAAGATATAATTTTCAAATCAGAAAAAAGAAGAACAAAATCCCAATGTAATAGATTGCATACTATAAATCTCTCAGTATAACAAATAAACTTAGTTAGAAAAAATGTGTGTGTACTTGACGAGCAACCAGCTGATCACAGTAGCTATATCTAGCTACTGTGATCAGCTGGTTGCTCGTCAAGTACACACACATTTTTTCTAACTAAGTTTATTTGTTATACTGAGAGATTTATAGTATGCAATCTATTACATTGGGATTTTGTTCTTCTTTTTTCTGATTTGAAAATTATATCTTTATCTCTACATACACATCCAGTCCGCTCTACAAGAGTATACAGTCTAGGAACTATTTATCTTGTTTTAATAAAAAGTACATAAAGATAGTACACAAAAGTTTTTTAAGGAATTTTTACACCAATTTTCCTTCACATTATGGAGGAATCCAGTGGAGAGGAAAATGCCATATCAGATGCTGAGAGTAGCACATATATACTTACATGTGGTGACAATACTAGAAGAACAAGAAAGGCCGCTCACCTTTTTGATGGTATCTCTGACATAGTATGCGATGAACCATCAGACCTAACCCATCATTTTGTTAAAATGGAAAGATTGTTAGTTCAGAATCTAAGACTCTGGTGGGATATTACCTCACTAGAGAATTACATTAGATGCAATAGAATCCCTAGGGGACTACGCATTAAGAAAGTTCCATCTTTTGGATTTCTGAACAAACAATTTGAACAGGATTGGGTTAAGGCTTTAGACGCCTGCTCATTGCAATTGATGGAACTTATCATTCAACAAAAGACAGCAGAAAAATCGCTTCTTATGTCAGAAATTACCACACTTCAGACTAAGTTGCAACCATTTTCAAAAGTGGATCAATTTGTCAAAAATGATAAGACACTATTATCTAATATCGAAATAATAGAAGATACCATTAGCGATAAAAAACACCTGAAATTTGAAAGAGATCGCATTGACTACAGCAAAGGCCAAGTATATTGTTGGCAAAAGCCTATAGTTATTAAAGAGTTTACCAGCTCCAGTACACCCAAGAACACACAACGTCATCAAAAAAGATGGACAAATAATCCCCCGAATAAATCAATTTTAAAAAATCCCAGAGTAGAGACTTCCAGTTTTGAATCCGAAGCTTCGGACCAAGAATACAGATCACAAATAGTTTCATTTGATAGATCTGTAGATTACTCCAGGGACAACCGGGGAACTTCCAAGTTTGACAATAAAGCCTCCACCTCATCCTTTCAAACCAAAATGATTAAATCCTCAGGTCAACCATCCTCAGCTTTTTTACCGGCAGGCCCGAAAGGGCGAGGAGAACAAGGAGATCCAAAAGGAAACGAGGCACGAGGCAAAGCCAAGCGGAAGAAATACGAGTGATGGATCCTGGTAATGTAATTAATCTGTCTGGTATACACCTCACATTTGATCAATTGACACTTCTCAATAAGGGACTTGGTTTTGCACCTTCACAAAATTTTCAACTCTTTCAAACTGTGATCGACTTACAAAAATTTACCAGAAAGCTGTCCCTAAAGAAAATGTTTAGTTCAAAAAATGATTCTGACACACTAGAGACCAGTGGAGACATGTTAGAAAAATCACCATTGGACAATGAGCCTGAGTCATTGACTTTCAAGGAATGTTGCGCCCTTTCTGATTTGGACACACTGCTTGATACACAGGGCGAACATTTATCCACATATACCCAACCATTCTTTGGACATGAAGACTCAGGCTATCGCAAGACATCATTGTTTTGCCCTACTTACAACAGAGGGCCCTCAATTACTGTGTTTGAAAATCTAGTAGAACGGGACTTACGTTTATTAGCTCAAGGTTTTTCCTGCTCAAGTGTAAATTCTGGTAATTTGACTCACACGGAGATTAGACAGATTGATTGTATCAAAAAGAATTATGATATTGTACTTAAGAATGCTGACAAGGGGGGCGCACTTGTGATTATGTCTTCCCAACAATATAAGAAAGAAGCACTAAGACAGTTACAAGATGCAGACTCCTATCGGCGTCTTGTAGGGAATCCTGTATCCAAATATAGTCGTGAATTGTTAGAACTGTTAGAATTTGGCAAGATTCTTAATGCTATTAGCAATAAGGAATTTGAATTCCTTACCTGTCCACATCCAGTGACTCCCATTTTCCACCATCTCCCGAAGATCCATAAGTCGCTGGTGGACCCCCCGGGTCGCCCAATTGTGGCGAGTATTGGATCTTTGGGAGATGGATTGTCGCGATATGTGGACAGGTTTCTACAACCCCTAGTTGTACAGTTGCCCTCATTTGTCAGAGACACAGCGGATTTGATTGTCAATCTACAGGACCTCACATGGCACAAAGACTACAGGTGGGTCACACTTGATGTGGCCTCCCTGTATTCTATTATCAAACACGAGCATGGACTCACTGCAATTCAACATTATTTAGATCTTTCTACACTATCTATTTCACATTGCACTTTTCTACTTGAATCTATATCATTTCTACTTACCCACAATTATTTTATGTTTGATTCACGTTTTTATCTACAATTATTAGGCACTGCAATGGGCACGAGTTTTGCACCGTCATATGCTAATTTATTTATGGGTTTTTGGGAATCACGGTTTATTTTTCACAGTGATAATTCATTTCGTCAAAATATCATCTTCTATAAGAGATATATTGACGATCTGATATTAATTTGGAAGGGAGACGAGCACACACTTTTTTCTTTTATTGATTATTTAAACACTAATGATGTTAATATAAAACTCACCTTTGAGCACAATCTTAACCATATCCACTACCTGGATTTAGTCCTGTACATTGACAACAATATGCAAATACAAACTGATATTTTTCGTAAGGAGAACTCCAGGAATACACTCCTCAGCGCTCAAAGCTGCCACCCTCAATCATTAATCAGAAATATCCCTGGAGCGCAATTTATGCGATTAAAAAGATTGTGCTCTGACAGTGAGGTCTTCTTGTCCCGTGCAGGTGAGATGTCAGAAAGATTCCTGGCAAGGGGATATTCAGCCAAAGTTATTTCAGCAGCCATTGAGAAAGCCATGGCCACGGATAGAAAATCCCTTATTTGTAAACGGAAAGGATCACTACGCAGCGGGAGGAGAACCAATGCTTGGAAATCTGATGGAAAAAGCCCTTATTTCATTACAACATATAATAAACAATCCCAAGAGATTCGTAAAATTATTCACAAGCATTGGCACACCCTCCTGCTGGATAGTGATATCCACCCAATTGTTAAAGATGGACCGAGATTCACCTACCGCAAGGCCAAGACATTAGCCTTTCATCTGTCACCTAGTATGTACGACAGCAGATCAAGTCTCCCCAACATTAGAGGTATTCCGAAAGGATTCTTTAAATGTGGCAATTGCACAATGTGTCAGTATGCATCTCCAACTACATTTATTATGTCTAAAGATAATCTCAGGAAATACAATATTAAGATGTTTTTAAATTGCAACATTAGTTATGTCATATATTCTATTTTGCAAATGTGGATCAAAATATGTGGGTCGTACCATCAGGCCCCTCAAGACAAGGATAGCGGAACATGTACGCCTAATCAGAAAAGGCGACTTACTTCATCCGGTATCAAGACACTTTACGAGATGCCTCAAAGGAGGCATCGCTAATTTTTCTTTTGCAGCCATCGAGCATGTTCATTCTCACCCCAGGGGGGGTAATAGAGAGAACACGTTAAACAAACAGGAGATGTATTGGATATACACCCTCGGTACTCTCCACCCACATGGGATCAATACAGATTGGGAGCTTAAACACTTCCTGTGATACCCATGTGTGTGGGGGTAGGGAGGGTGTATTCCAGTGCATCAACCCTTCTCTACATCTATAACTTTTTGACTCCATATGTTTTATTGTTCCATTTGTTTAATCAATAGTACAGTCATCAACAACAAATATTATATAACTACTTAATATCAACATTGTTGCACAATTGAGTATTGTCTATTATTGTACTTATAATTATAGATTTATATGATGATTATTATCAGCATCACTATGACTTTATTTATTATTATTCTCTTGAAGAAATATATATCAATTTATACAATTCCTTTATGTATATATATATATTTTTATTTTTCACATCCCTTCACATCCCAAACTCCATATTTGTAACATTTAATTATTTCATTGTATCATGCTTTAAATCGCAGTGATCGCCTTTTTCTTTTTCTTTTTCTTTTAAAATGTATGTTATGTGTTTAAAAATATATATGATCTTTTCCTTTATTATATATATATTTTATTTGCATGTATTGTATTTTCTCGCACAGATTCCTTGTATGGGTCCCATCAAGGTCATCAGCCCATCAGGCTGATTGGGTTCCATACATTCACAATTGGAACATCCAATCACATTTGTTTGGGACCTATTTAAGGAACCTGTGTGATAACGGCAAATTACTCTTTGAAAAAGTCTCGGACAGAGACGAAACGCGTCAGAGTATGTTATCTGCGATGTACAGCATGTTCTAATAAAGCTGATTTTATCTTCATCCTTTGACTGGACTCCAAGTGCTGTGACCGCCTCCACCCTACTATTTATCTACACAATGAACTAAAGCTATCCTAACAGAGAACCACTTCAAAACATAGAAAAAAGTACACCAACAAATACAATATACTAAAGCAAGGCTTTCCATATCCTATTGTACGGCCTGGAAGCCCAAAACTTACATCTGTCTAAAAATAAAATACATTTAGCACACATCAATGCATAGCCACAATGATTAACAATACAGAATTAGAAGCTTTAACAACACTATCATTTCTTACCCTGTATATATATCTGTACACATACATACAGACATACATACAGTGGGAAGAAATGATATGCATTATAAAAAATGAAAACATGAAAAAGCAACACAAAAAACAGTTACATTAAGTACATTTCTTTATTTAACTTACCATTACTTGCCCCCACCGACTCCCGTTGATCAGCTTACTCACGAACCAATCCACGACACCATCCACGACACCATCCAGGAACAAATCCACGACACCATCCAGGAACAAATCCACGACACCATCCAGGAACCAATCCAAGAACAAGTGCAGGAACCAATCCAGGAAGCAAGCCACGAAGAAATCCAAGAAACAATCCACGACACGATCCAGGAACAGGAACCCATAAAAGAAAAGAAAAAAACAAATTAAACATTAAAATAATAAAACATGACAATCAAAGGTTGTACTAGTTTTATTCTTAGTGAATCTGTATTACAATACCTTGTTCCGGGGTCTTCTTGACATCCGGTGCCACGCCCTGGTCTTCAATCTTCAGGAGGAGGTCCGTCCTCCTCGGCATCTGCCTTCAAAATGAGACGACATAGGCTTTTATAGGCCTATGACGTCACATTTGTCGTCATATGGTTCCCACGGCCCTGATTGGGCCGTGAAAACCATGTGTTTTGGCCGATGTAAAAAAATTGATGACGTCACTTAAAGGCAATGCCAGCACAGCCAATCAGAATGGCTTTGCTGCTATTGCCTTTAAGAAAACGTCATGAAATGACACATGGCCGGACTCACATGGTAAGCCAGCCAATCAGAGCGTGGGAACTCCATCCCTACTCTGATTGGTTCAAGTACCATGTGAGTCCGGCCATGTGTCATTTCATGACGTTTTCTTAAAGGCAATAGCAGCAAAGCCATTCTGATTGGCTGTGCTGGCATTGCCTTTAAGTGACGTCATCAATTTTTTTACATCGGCCAAAACACATGGTTTTCACGGCCCAATCAGGGCCGTGGGAACCATATGACGACAAATGTGACGTCATAGGCCTATAAAAGCCTATGTCGTCTCATTTTGAAGGCAGATGCCGAGGAGGACGGACCTCCTCCTGAAGATTGAAGACCAGGGCGTGGCACCGGATGTCAAGAAGACCCCGGAACAAGGTATTGTAATACAGATTCACTAAGAATAAAACTAGTACAACCTTTGATTGTCATGTTTTATTATTTTAATGTTTAATTTGTTTTTTTCTTTTCTTTTATGGGTTCCTGTTCCTGGATCGTGTCGTGGATTGTTTCTTGGATTTCTTCGTGGCTTGCTTCCTGGATTGGTTCCTGCACTTGTTCTTGGATTGGTTCCTGGATGGTGTCGTGGATTTGTTCCTGGATGGTGTCGTGGATTTGTTCCTGGATGGTGTCGTGGATGGTGTCGTGGATTGGTTCGTGAGTAAGCTGATCAACGGGAGTCGGTGGGGGCAAGTAATGGTAAGTTAAATAAAGAAATGTACTTAATGTAACTGTTTTTTGTGTTGCTTTTTCATGTTTTCATTTTTTATAATGCATATCATTTCTTCCCACTGTATGTATGTCTGTATGTATGTGTACAGATATATATACAGGGTAAGAAATGATAGTGTTGTTAAAGCTTCTAATTCTGTATTGTTAATCATTGTGGCTATGCATTGATGTGTGCTAAATGTATTTTATTTTTAGACAGATGTAAGTTTTGGGCTTCCAGGCCGTACAATAGGATATGGAAAGCCTTGCTTTAGTATATTGTATTTGTTGGTGTACTTTTTTCTATGTTTTGAAGTGGTTCTCTGTTAGGATAGCTTTAGTTCATTGTGTAATTGGTATGGATGGTATTTTAATTGTTTAGGGATGTAATTGATGTGTGTTAATTCATTGATGGTGAGTTTATTGTATTAAATAATATACTTCTTGTGATGTATGGCGATTTGAGTGGCATTATTGTATTGTTAACATTGATTTGCAGCGTGTACATGCAGTTTACATGTTATGCTACATGTATACACTGTAAATGCAATGTTTTATGAGGCATGTGAGCCTACAGATTGAATGATTAAATGGAATTTGGTTAGGCAATTGGTTTTTATTTCACTGAAGATGTTATGCATAACTGTTGTAGGCATTGCAGGATGGCTTCACCCCTTAATTACCTTTCAGGTTAGTACCCGATAAGGTGATTAAGGGGTTCAGTGTTATGTTAATGATATTGAAATGTTGTGGCTATTTCTAATGTTGGCAACGGACCCCAAGGATGATGCTGGCGACGGAGACTTCTTATTGATGAGGTTAGTACAATTTTATTTACATTTTAACGTTATTGAATGTGTTTAATAATGGCCAAATAATGTATTATCCCTATGTGGATAATAGTTATTTGGCACATTATTGTACTGTATGTGCTGGGGGAGGGGGTATTAGGCCCAAGGGTATTTGGTAGGACTCCCCTGTGGGTATTGGGTGAGGGTGGTTGGGGGGCTTTGTGGGGGAGGGTATGTGGGTGATGGTGGCTTAACCCCTTAATAACTGTAGCAGTTAATAACCGCTATGGTGATTAAGGGGTTAGGGGACATTAATTTGGATGTTGTAATTCTTGTGTTTGTTTTGCAGAAGCGGATGGGGCATGGGCAGGATGAAGATGAGGATGGCCTTCATCGTGGCAGTGGGACATGGGTGAGTGCTA
The DNA here is from genome assembly GCF_040206685.1 of Ascaphus truei. Taxonomy (NCBI): domain Eukaryota; kingdom Metazoa; phylum Chordata; class Amphibia; order Anura; family Ascaphidae; genus Ascaphus; species Ascaphus truei. The sequence continues at coordinate 332,214,321 of NC_134485.1, read as the reverse complement.
TATGTATTTAAAGTCTTTATTGTTGTGTATGTATTGTAAATGGACAACTGCACTATTATCCTTTTGTGGATAATAGTCATTGTACCAATTACTATACAGTATGTTAGGGGGGTATAGGTGTTGTTGGGTATATATATATATATATATATATATATATATATATATAATATAATTATTTATTTATGTAGTTATTGTGGGGCTGGGGTGTGTATTTTTTTAATATTGTGGCTAGTGGGGGTGGGTGAAAGGGGTATTAGCCCCAACGGTGGTAGTTTAGGGCTTGCGGGTGGGTAGCGGGAGGCCTTAACCCCTTCAGGACCGTAGCGGTATTAACTGCTACGGTCGTGAAGGGGTTAAGTGCCCTCGCAACCCCCCCGCAAGTCCTAAACTCACACCCAGGGCCAAATACCCCCCTCACCCATCCCCGCTACCCACAATAACGCTGGCACGGTGGGTTAACCCCTTCATTGCCTTAGCGGTTAGCCGCTAAGGTAATGAAGTGGCTTTTAAATGCCTTTTTCCTGCCTCGGATGCATGCCGGGGGGCTCCGGTGCGGGTATCAGCTCCGGAGACCCCCGGCATCAATCACAGGCAGGAAAAAGGGCTGATTTTTCCTAAGTGTCGCCCTTGCCGATGCTTCTCCTTCAGCAAGTTGCCAACTTTAGTTGGCGGGCTGGATTGGCCATAAAATCTCCAATCTGGCCTGCCGATCAGCACCAAAAAGCTGATCGGGGCTTACTGAATTCAGGCGGGAAAAAAAAGTCCCGATAAGTGGCTTATCGGCAGCCGGGTGGCGAAAATTTTTTTTTCGCAAGAAAAGTTGCCGATAATTCCCACTTATCGGGGCTTACTGAATCAGGAGGGCAAAAAACGGCTATAAAATGCCGAAAAAGCCTTATCGGGGCTTACTGCATGAGGCCCTTAGAGTCATAAAGTCAGAAGAATTAGTATTAGAATTAGTACGCATGTAACAAAATTGCAAAAGGGTAATCAAATTAACAAAAATGGATAATGATAAAAGGATTGCAATAGAAAGTAAGGTCAACCTTAAAATGATCTTTAAGTACCTTAATAACAAAAAATGAGAAACGAAATGATAGGACTCTTTCAGTGTGCGATGGGCAGGCAGATTATTGGAGATAAGGAAAAAGCAGAGGTATTAAACAAAAGATTTGCCTCTGTATTTACCAGGGAAGAATCAATTGCCAAAGTAGTGCTGCAGAAGAAAGCCACAACCTCTATATTATTGAATAATTGGTTAACTGAGATAGAAGTTCATAGGCGGCTTAATAAAATTAAAGTAAATAAGGCACCTGGCCCGATGGCATACATCCAAGAGTTCTCAAGGTGTTAAGTTCAGTAATAGCCAAATCAAAACATTAAATATTAAAAACTACATTTCTACAGGCTCAGTACCACAAGATTGGCGTAAAGCAGCCATGGTGCCTATATTTATAAAGGGAGCTAGATTACAACCGGGGAATTACAGACCTGTAAGTCTAACATCAATAGTAGGGACACTACTTAAAGGTTTAGTATAGGATAATATTCAGGAATACCTAATGGAAAACAAAATTATTAGAAATAGTCCGCATGTATTTATGAAGGATAGATCATGCCAAACTAACCTTATATGTTTCTTTGAGGATGGAAGTAGGGATTTATACTGGGGTAATGCTGTTGATGTGTTTAGACCAGGGTAATGCAATTGCGGTTCCACACAAGAGTTGTAATAAATGGAACTTTTTTAGGTTGGGCTAAGGTTGTGAGTGGAGTACCTCAATGATCAGTACTGGGACCCCTGCTTTTTAACTTGTTTATTAATGACCTTGAGGTTGGCATATAGAGAAAAGTCTCCATCTTTGCTGATGACACTAAATTGTGTAAGGTAGTAGAATCAAAGCAGGATGTCATTTCCCTCCAGAAGGACTTGGAGAGACTGGAAACTTGAGTAGGTAAATGACAGATGAGGTTTAATACAGATAAATGTAAGGTTATGCATTTGGAAAACAAAAATAAACAGGCTACTTACAAATTAAATGGGGATAAATTAGGAGAATCCTTGATGAAGAATGATGTAGGAGTTCTTGTAGACAGCAGGCTTAGCAATAGTGCCCAAAGTCATGCAGTAGTTGCAAATGCAAACAAGACGTTATCTCACATTAAACAGGCAATTAATGGAAGGGAAGTAAACATAACTATGCCCTTTTATAAAGCATTGAATGTGGAGTACAATTGTGGGCACCATTGATTAGAAAATATGTTATGGATCTAGAAAAAGTGCAGAGAAGAGCCACCAAATTAATAAAGGGGATAGATAATTTGATTTGGAGGAGAGGCTAGCTAAATTAGATTTGTTTACATTAAAAAAAAGGTGTCTGAGGGGATATGACAACTATATTTAAATATATTCTGGACCAAGGACCTTCAAAAATAACTATTCATCCCAAGGGCAGTACAAAAGACACAGGGTCATCCCTTAAGGTTCTATGAAAGGATATTTCACCAGCAACAAATGAAAGGATTATTTACAGTAATGGTAATTAAAACGTGGAATTCATTTTACACGGAGACTGCGAAGGAAAATACAATAGATATCTTCAAAAAAAGGTTGGATATCTTTTTAGAAAGGGAATGTATACAGGGATATACCAAATAAGTAAACATGGGAAGGATGTTGATCCAGGGAGTAATTTGATTGCCAATATTTGGAGTCAGGAAATAATTAATTTTTCCCTTTGTGATATCATTTTTTTGTTTGCCTATTTTTTGCCTTGCCAATATACTGTAAGTACAAATATAGGATAAAGTATCTGTCATCTAAATTAAGCATAGGTTGAACTTAATCGATGTACAGTATGTCTTTTTTCAACACCATCTACTATGTAACAGCAAGGAGACTCTCCGGGACTTAGTTGTGAGTCACTACAGAAGAATTAAGGTTTGCGTATGGGGAGTGAGTGAGATTTGTTTGGTTGCATTTCTGTCAATGTCACCCAGTGGTCTGTTCAGGTGTAGAAATGGGTGGAACAGTCCAAGTCCGTTCCTCGGAATTTCCCATCCCCCCGCCCCCCACCAGAAAATGCCCACAGATTCTGCAATCTACGCTCGGACTATAGAATCCGCGGATTGAATTCTTAAAATTCACCAGCGGATCTCATCCAATGGCAGTTTTGGATTAATCCACACGATCAAAACTGGAACAATCCATCAACAGATTTTACACTGCGGTACAAATTTAAAATGGAAAGTTCGGGAAATTCCGTGAAACAGATTTTTGCAGTTTTGTCCATTTCTATTTTGTATCCCGTGGTACCTTCATACTCTACTGGGGATTCCAAGCTATTTAAGCCAGGGATTGACTGAGTCTGTGAAGTCTATTATCATAAGTACTATGAACTCAGTGACCAATACGTAACAATACATGGTTAAATGTTATATTTTCTCATTGACTCAGTATCATTGCTAGATACCACTAAGGTACTATATTCCAAGGCCATAGGACTTGTTGTCCTACCATGAAGAGAACATCTGCATGTTTCATGTTGGTTATGAACTTCCACAGATGTCACAAGCAGAGAGGTAATCCAAGCATCATGTGTCAGGAAACCAGCTGTTACTGCATTATTATGTAATATTGTTAAAGATCCATTACCTTATGTAAAATTGGTATCTGAGATAATGTACATCACCTTGCCTTCTTACTGTACCTTTGTCTAGAAACAAACTTGGATCAGCCTTGTTGATGCTCACTGCCTATGTCTCAGATCTCATTACACTCATCTCCTTCTTCGTAGGATCTAGCAAATTGTGAATACCTACTGTATGCAGATTGGGATGCACTATTCCTTTTCTCTATAAACTCTGCTCTTGTCTTAGCAGCTTCTGTGTATAGTAGAGTTAAACTCCTCTACTCCATGTAACTTCACCTAGAAATGTGAAGGGAAAATTAATCCTTAGGCACCAACATGCAAAGAAAACAATAAAATGTGCATCAAATCTAAAATAAAAAATAATGATGACAATTGTGCAACATGACTGTCCCTGCAGCTGAGGTCCACACTCTCACCCAGAGAGAATTTGCAAAGTCCAAAAAGAAAGGAGACAAAAAACACAAAAATAGTGCAATATGTAATACAGTATGTCAAGGGAATATCCCCACTTCAATGATAAAATGCGCAAGAAGGACATTCTTTAAGGCATGGAAATCACACAGGAACAAGGCAGAACTGCTGGGCTCTTGATTAACTCTGGATTGGCATCATTTCTGATAGTTGCTTGGAGTCTCTCAGATATGAAGAGGGAAAAACCAAACAAACATAGTATAATACTGTTTATTTAAAAACTGAGTTAAAAACACATGATACACTATACACTCACACTTTGTGTGAAAAAAATGCGCAGATTAGAGTACAGCTGACTCTGACAAGTAACCACGATATCCACCGGTATTAGGAATCATTTGGTCCTCTGTTGTCACAGTTTCTTACGATATTCTGAAATCCGTAGTCTTCCACATTCTCTTGGAGGCCGATCTCCTCTCCGGGGGGTTTCCACAAGGCTCCAGTTCTCAACTCTGCGGCCGCTGTAAATCTCAGGTTCTTCCATACCACCTGATAGAAAGTCTCTTCACACGAGACTTGGAAGAATCATCAGCTGAGCTCTCTCTAAGGCTGGGGCCATGGTGCTTTCGTCCGTGCGAAGGCTAGGAAGTGACCCGCATGAAGTGGGTGCTTTCCCTTGCCATGGTGGACTGGCCGTGGGGGCGTGCCTGGGGGCGTCACGGAGCTGGTTCGCCCTCATTGGGCAAAACGCTCACGTGACAGCCTGTCGCGACAAGAAAATCAGTTTCAACTGATTTCTTGCAATACGCGCCCCCTCCTGCTTCAGCGTGCACGCGCCCGCTTTAAGGCAGTCTGATTGCTCAGCATGCAGAAACGTCTGCATGGTCTGCGGCACCATGGCCCCATCCTAACTCGCGTATGAGTCCAAAATCACAATTATTTATATATCTACGTTATACACATTCTAGTACATTGGTCTAGTGTAGCACATGTCGTTCCCCGCCCCCTCCCCATCTGGGAGATCCTGGCCAGACTACTGCTACGTATAGTGCCGATTACCTGTGATGGTACTGGAGAGATGAGATGCCTGCGATGTTGTGGGGGAAAGACAGGACAAACCTCTGGGGATTTTTCTGGTTCTTTACTTCTTGGTGACAGCGCCTCTAGACATACAGTAGGGGGCTTCAGCAGTGCCGAAGGCGGTCCTTGCTATGACAGTCCTTTACTCCTAATACCTCTCTCCACACAGACTCCCGTGGAGTCAGAAGAATAAATGAGGATAATCTTTATTATAGCAGTCACTGCTGGTGTAGTTACAGTGTATGCTCCAGATCCCTGGCTTCTGGATGGTAGTGGTCTGCAGGTAATGGTGAGGCCTCTTTGGATTAGCTTATTGTCTCTGCCCATGAGGGGCTGAGCACGTTTCTCTCCCAGCTGGGAGGAAACGAGGAAAGCTCCTACCCCATAAAGGGATAGTCTCGAACTCTCTCTCACTGTGACTCAAGGTCTCACCCCTAAGCGGCTGAACTTCAATATATAATTTAGCTACTTCCTTCTTGAGGCTCAAGGAGGGAGGATCCAGTATCTGCGCCACCATTGGCTATTCAGAGATCTGTGTCACCACCACTTTGGTCATTCAGGAAGTCAGCATGAGGAGGGGAAACCCCCATAGGATAGCCTGTCACTGTCTGTATCTTACTAGAACTTAAGTGACAGGGAAGGTAGAGAGATAGCTGGACCAGCCATGGCTATACTAGCATAAAGTCAAAAGACAACACATATTTTCTACTGTGAACCCAAGAAAAAAATGACCTGCCCACGTACAGTATGAAGAATGAGCACATCAACATAGTTCATATCTTGCAAATTATACTTCAGATAAAAAAGTCCTGTCTATCTTCATACATGTATAGCCATGCATAATAATGGTATACTACTTTCCTCTCTGTTGTCAGTAAGTCCTGATAAGTACGGGTATGCCAGCAGTAGTTATGGAGGTTTTCCCTCACACCCTGGTGAGGTGCCCTATGTATGGAGGGGAGTAGCTGTATGCTCTGAGTCCCTGGATAGTGACATCAGGGATGCGCCTGCCTCCTGAAGTATATAAGGCACAACACAGTTAGTTAGAGTGTGTTCCAGCACTTATGTGAAGTAGCTGGTAACTTGTATTTTCCTGCATAAGGGATTGTAGGAACACTTTGTGACCCTAGTGCAGTAACTAGCGGTCCAGGTTGACCAATCAAGCCTGTCTAAGCCACTCTGTGTCCAGGGACCTGGCATAGAGAGGGTCTCCCTAGGAGAAGAGGGAACCCCACTTCAATACGGGAGGGCGTACCTGGCAAAGGGACAGCACGAAGAGATGTGCGGCTAGAGCCGGCAGCTGCATGGGGCAGTCTGCTACATCCCAATCTACAATAAAGATGACCTTGTTAACGAAACCCCCACTGTGTGAGTGTGAGATTACTCAGCAGTGGCAGTCACCACCAAGAAGGAGTTCCTCACCAGGACCATCTCCCTGCGGAAGCACAGATCCTGATGAGGTGGAGGCGCTGCACATGATGTAAGTTGAACTCGCACCCACTACCTCAGCTACCTGTCCTGATGACATCTCCTAATACCATCAAGCGGGAGACTCAGGAGTCCTGTTGCCTGCAGGTGCACCACCAAACACGAACACGTAATGGGGGTTGGTTGTTAGAAGACTGAATCAGGGGGCTGAAAGAGGTCAACAAAGTAAGTCACGCTCACAAATAGCATGCCATAATTGAACAAAAATCTACATTATTCATTCTCCAATACAAAAATCACATCCTGCTGTATTTCTCCCGCTTTTCTCTCCCTTTTTTTTTATCTCCCTGTACCCCATTCTCTCACCCCTTCCCCTTCTCTCTTGCCCCCTCTCTCTCCTTCCCTCTTCCCTTTCTCTCTCTCCCTCCCTCTTCCCCTTCTCTCTTGCCCCCTCTCTCCCTCTTCCTCTTCTCTCTTGCCCCCTCTCTTTTTCCCTCATCTGTTTCTCTCGCCTCTCTCTTGCCTCTCTCTCCTTCCCTCTTCCCTTTCTCTCTCTCCCTCCCTCTTCCCCTTCTCTCTTGCCCCCTCTCTCCCTCTTCCTCTTCTCTCTTGCCCCCTCTCTCTTTCCCTCTTCTGTTTCTCTCGCCTCTCTCTCGCCTCTCTCTCACATCATCTCTCTCCCCCCTCCTCTCTCTCTCTATCAACCACCATTTCTCTCTTTCCCCTCTTTGACTCTCTTTCTTTCCCCTCTCTCCCTCTCCCAATAGACTTTCCTTTTACTGTTTTTCTAAACATTTAATTTATTGAGGTTACATATGTCTGTATGGTGTATAGGACATACAGTAGCTCGTGGTTGTTAGTTGTCTTGGTGGTGTCTGAGTGATCTTGCCCTAAATGGAAGCTCAATGAGTGCTTCATTTGTTCTCCCTATGAGCTTCTATAACATTATAATTACCTATTTAACCATTCAAAAAGCATAAGCCATGTAACAATTGAATACATGTTCATTTATCATCTCATGCAGAGCTAACCACATTTACAGGAAATTGTCTGCACACTGTACATTAATTGACCTTGTCCTACTTCTGGTGCCTCATAGAAGCTTCATGGCATGAAACCCCCTTATTGGCCTCACCAAACATGCCCCCAATGCTCTACAAGGGGTTTTTAAGTATGGAGGAAGATGAGCCGAGGAAGCAGCCAATCGTGGAAACAACACACGAAACTTATGAATCAATAGATGAGGTAGAAGTATTTTTTTTGGAACAGCAAAATGTGTATCACTGGGAATGGCTTCAAATTAAAAAAGCTATGGCACAAGATATAAAAGACATTAAAAAACAACTGTCAGGCAACAATACTATGCTGCAAAAGCCCCTAGAATACCAGGAGAGAGAAACTACAGCTACAGAGAGACTTGATGCCAATTTAGTAAAAATAACCAGCATTTTGGAGCAGAGACAAGCTGGGAGGAGTAGAGCAGGTCCAATCAGGGAAGCATCAGACGATGCGTCGCTGATATTAAGTGTGCTTCTCTAAACCATCTGTAGCACCTGTTACCCACTGCCACGGAAGATCCGGCCACTACATGGTTATTGTCCCCGATGCTGTACAGCAGCTCACCTGCTGGCTCAGGAGGTCTGAGCCTGCAGTTATACTGTAGTTTGGGAGCAGCAACAGGGCAGGCTTTCTTGTGATACTTACTGTACAACGCCTCCATCTCATGAGGATCCTGCTGGATGCAGGATGTCCCCACAGGCAATACTCAATTCCAATAATCACACACCCTAGTTGGTCCAACTGAAGCTTTATTGTACAACAGCATGATCGTCCTCCAGCCCTGGAGCAGACCCCAGGGGCTTGAGGCCCCCAGAGCCCCTCCCAATCTCCTTGACCCTCTCACAGGGAAAAAGGTATCACACTGTCCCGTAATCAACAACTCAATTTGGTGGAGTATCAGCTTTAATACCCAGGGGGAAGGGCTTGTAACCCCGCCCCATAACAGGGCAGGTCTAGGTACTGACACTATATGCGACTCAGTCAGTACCCTCCCCAGGTATGCCACTCTAACTGCCGGTTTAGGCCGGCCCCTGGATAAGCAACATACCTATAGAATGCATTCAGGCTGCAACTGCAGGCTAGGCCCTGCACAGGAGTTTAACCCAAACACGGCCTGTTCTTACCAGAACTTATAGTATTGAGGCCAGTAGAAGGCTAAAGCCAAGGGCACTTGGCTACATGTCCAAGAATTTTTTGTTGAGTCCCGTGGGCGTTGCCTGCTGTCCCACCATTGCCTGCTGTCCTATTGAGGCCTGCTGTCCTACTGAGGCCTGCTGTCCTAGTGATGCCTGCTGTCCCACCGACGGCTGCTGTCCCAAAGAGATCTGCTGTTCCACCAGCTAAGCAGCAAAAACAACTGATGGTACAACTAGACCAAAACCCTGTAGTATAGCAATGGTCAATATATATTTATGCACTGATTGTTACCAATAAGATTTTTCTACTTTATTTGGGGCTTATTGAACAGCTACAGATGTAACGGACCATACTGCGTTTGCAAATGGGATAATTAATACTGTGAGGGATCCCATTAAAAGGGATGGACCCCCAGCAGCGCCGTCGCGGCAGCCACCTCACCAGCGTCACGTTTATCCGGAGTATCGGTTGCGGCGCCGAAAACAGTATGGATGGCTATATCTGTACAGAAGGTTAAAAGACTTATGCCAGTTGCACTATTAAACAAATGTTTTCATTGGCAACTATGAACATTTGTGTTTAATGTTGGCACATCCTGTACATCTAGGGTTTAGTTTATAGAGGTGTCAATAGGCAGCTAATTAGGATATGTGACTATGAATGAATCCACTGGTAATTTCACATTACTATGGTTCCTGAAGCTATGGTGCAGTGTGTAAACGTGCTAACTCTGCAAACACTGCCGTGGAGCCTGGTTCAAGTCCTGGTTTACAACTTTTACAGTGCAGGGACTTGTGCCTGCAAAGATTATATGTATAGCACTGTCAGTGCTATACAAGATACATTTTTGAAATATTAATTGCTGTTATTATTAATGATATTATTAATTGCTGTTATTATTGATAGTTATTGCTATTATTATTAATTATAATTTTAATTACGGGTGTTATTATTTTTATTATGAATTATATTCATTGCTGTCATTATTAGTAATGTAATAATAATTGCTGTTATTGTTATTAGAAATAGTAGTGGGGATGATAGTTTCAATGCACTGTTTTGTGGTGTATTGATATTTCTAAGGAAGTAAATTATTTGTACAATGTACTGTACATCATGAGTTCAGCTTTAGTGTAAAATGGCTAACATGAATACAGAATACTTACTGTAATAACACATGTACAGTATATCAGTTCATGTTCTGAAATCCAGACATTTGGATTTGTAACTTTTAAGTATGCAAAACCACGTCTAATGAGAAAAAATGTGAGTTTTTAGAAGCGGTTTTGATAATGGAGCTCTCAGAATTGCAGTTGTCATCCAAAATGAGTTAGAGCTTTTTTGAAAAAAAAAAAAAAAATCAGATTGCCAGAGCAGGAGTGAAACTGCGTCTAACAGGGCCTTTTCCACATGGATTGGACATGCGAGAACGTCTGAGAGAATAGCAAGGCATGCCAATCCGATCGGACAAGGCTCTTTAGAAACGGATTGACACAACGCACAGTTACAAGAATAGGGCCCATGTCTTTCCCCCTCCTCTCAAAGTGGGAGAGTTATTTTGCACATGTTCGGTGTATCAAAGAGTTCTGCTTCTCTTTTGCTCTCGTTGTACAGTATCTATTGAGTGATTAACAAGTTTCTTACATTTTAAAGCAGTGGAAAGCAGAAAAAATAGTTGGATGTACTCTTGAAAGGTTTGTAATGGAATAACCATTATGGATAGATAACAGCTGTCACATTTTAGGGAATACATCAAATAGACATCAGAATGCTTAGTTTGGAAGCACTCATGGTCAAAATAGGGAGTTTTATCACATTTAGACTGATTACTCTATGTGTAGCACATCATTAAATATGCACCAACTCATCCATCTTTAAATAGATGACAAGTGTGTCTCTTAAATTCAAGAATACACAACCTTATCCCTCTGGCAGCTGGAAGGCACTACAGGGAATTCTGCTGCGTGCCTACTTCAGCAGAGAAGGTGTTAACTGTTATTTTCTATCCCACTTCAAAATATTGATGTAGTAGAACTATAGACTTCATCACTGGGTGATTCATGGATATCATCTCTTTTTCCCCATCACACTCAATCTCCTGGGAGCGTGAGCCCATAATGAGTTCTGTCAGGTTCACAGGGGCTTCCGCACCTTGTTATTGCTGATGATTTTACTGTCACTGTAAAATGATGGGTCCTGGGCCCTTATATAGTGTATGTATGTATAATATATATATATATATATATATATATATATGTAACCCATATTCCCCCCCCCCCCCCGGTCGCAGATTGGACCTCTAGGGTGTAGTGAGGGCTGGTTACATGCATGTTGGTGGTGCATACCTGTGAGGAGGGCCTGAGTCTCCCGCGTTGGTATTGGGGATAACAGGGACAGGCTTCTGGGGTATAGGCCTCCATCTTCTCTAGCAATGGTGCAGCGCCTCCATCTCTATAAGCCCCAAGGATATGGGGTGGAACCCTTACAGAGAATTCCCACTCAGGGAAGAGAGATCCCAATCTCACACACAGTCTTAGATAAAAGCAGCAATGTCTTTATTCGCCACCCACAGAGTTACAGCATACAGCAAGACAGGGTACAGGCTTCTCCTCCTTCTCCTTCCTCCAGAAGAACACCCTCGGGATGGGCTGTCTGGAGCTCCAGTACTCCACACCTTCCACCCCAAGGTATAGGCCCTCAGGGTGGGGCTAACTCTCCCCTCACCCTCTGCAGGGTGAGGGGCATTGGTCCACTGCACTATTGTGCTATCAGCTCTACTCAAGGTGGCTGAGTCTTTCCTCTCCTCTCACTGGCATGCTCCAAGCTCAGACTCTGCTTCAGCACTCTCTCTCTGTCTTGCAGCCCTCCAACACTCCTCTCCAAAGAGTACTAACTCACTAACTAACTAACTCCAGACTCACAGGAGCAGCCCACTAAATCGAGACAGCCCTGCCCATCATGATGTCAGCAGGCCCCTCCCCTGTGTCTCTTGCATAAGGCACAGAGTCAGGTGCCTACCTCCACCAATCCTGGCAGGGCTTGAAGCTGGGGAAACCCATTATAGCTACTGGCGGCCTGCCCTTTACAGGACTTACACCAGTAGGAGAAAGATATATAGCCCTCATTTCTTACCGGGGCTACACTCTCCCTCAGGTGGAATCCAATGGCCCCCACTTGGACCTAACTTTAGCAGCTCCATCCTGCAGGTGAACAAATCTGGGAAACAAAACCAGTTCATATGATTAGTATACATAACTCAGACCATCCACGCAGATGGTGTAATTAATGACAATAGGTACCTCCCAACATGGAGAACCAAACAAGTTATAATGTTTTAGGTCTGGCTTCCGTAGCTGCCTCCCATTATGGTCTGTTATAGTGACAGAATATGGCTGTACCGACCCAGACTCCTGCTGATACGCCACACAGTGCTTTTAAATATATCTCCCAACACTCCAGGCCCGGGCTACCTCACTGATTTTATCATCGTTCTGGTAACCGGCTTTACCGAACTTTGTTCGCAGATACTCTTGCACAGCCTCTCTGAGCCAGCTATCTCGGTGCTCTTCTATCTCACTCATGATAGGTTTAGGCACGTAAGGGAACTCGTACCCGTGTGACTGTCTATACCTGGCCACTATGGCCCTGTCTGCCCGGCTCAACTTGGGAAGCTTCCTATGACCCGCCCTGCTTGGCAGTACCGAAAACTCTGGTTCTACTGGCGCAATGTCATCGTACAAAATACTAGGCCCCTTAGGAAGGAGGATCTTTTGTTCTATCTCCTGAAACCTGTGTTCTAGCTCATCCGCCACCTCCTGGGGAGTATAGGCACCTACCGCCCACCAATGGTCTACTATGTTGCTCCTGATTAACAAAAACCTGGTACGGTCCATACCTTTGTGGTACCCAGTGAACAGGTGCTCGTACTCGGACACTGCACTAGAGCTACCTGTCTCTAACACAGCTTGGGATGACACACCGGACGTGACCGCCTCTGCAACTGCGTCTACCTTTCGCGTTAATGTAGATGGTCGGGTTCATTTTGTGGACCACTTTGCTTACAGGCCCTGCCTCTACAGTAGTGTGGGACCTTCGGGCCCTCCCTCTAAACACAGGAGAAAATGACATTGGTTTTGGCACATGGATCACATTGGCATATGGTACTTCCCCATCAGATCCCTCATCACTTAGTTCCCAGTCCCTCAAATCCTTGGAGTACTTGGGGTTCTTACTTAACTAATCCCCGCTAGGTCCCGGTGTCAAGACTCGTGACGGGGCAGGGGCAGTGGCCGGGGTTATGGCGCTAGGGACTGGGGCTTGGGCAATGTCCAGCAAGCGGGTAATGCCACGGCCACTGGGCACTTTCTTGCTTGCCCTCTCCGGCGTGCTTCGTGCTCCTCTGGGAACGCCGTGGCGGTCAAGGTTGGCAAGTGCAGCCGCCATAGCGGCTCCTCGGGCCGCAAAGATGGCCGCCGGCCCTCCGTGGCAGCCGGAACCAGAAGTGTCGTCATCGTTGCCGCCCGCGGAATCTCCATCCGCTCCGTGGTCACGCACCGGAAGTTCATCGAATACCAGAAGGGGCGGTAGTGGATCATCCGGTCCACGGACGGGTAAGTAGGCTGCAAGCTTCTCCTTCTCGTTCTCTGCAGGGTCCTTCGTCGCCGGGCGGGAGTAAGGGGGTGGTGTAGTCTCCTTACCACTCCGCTGCCGGCTGATGACCTCTGGTTCCTCCGGAGATGTCTCGGGTCCCGTCTACGCCGCACTGGGAGTTACCACGGCTGTGGAACTTCTACGGGCCTCAGGCCGCACTAGCGCTCGCCGTCGGTGGGTTTCCGGACTCGTCTGCTCCCTCTCTTCGGTAAGTGGACCGCCATCTTTCTTACAGCTGAGGTAGTTCACCGGTAGGCGCATCGCCACCGATGAAACGCCATCTTCTTCCTCCGAAGACGACTTGATCGGATCCTCCGCTAGGGAGTCACCTGGGTCTTTTGCGGCCCCGTCAGTGGGTAGTGGTATGAAACGGGCCCGCTCAGGTACCTCCACTGCGGTCATGTGCTTCTCCGCCGGAGTTTCTCTTGGCTCGGCAGTTGGCTGGGCCTTGGTTCCCACCTCAGCAGTGGTGCAGGGTACTAGGGCAGCCTCGTCTGCTGTCTCCACCACCTCCGTTAGGGTTCCCGGAGAGGCACCCCGAGGGGTCTTTAGCATAGGCCATGGTTCGTTAGGCCATAGTTAGTACGTGCCACATTGAGGGCATCGTGCCTTGGTGCTTGCAGCCATTCCAGGTGTCCTGCAGTGGACGCACAGGCACCGGAGGTACTCTCGGCCCTCGATCCCCACCACCAGGAAGCCTCCTGGGAGTTGGAAGACCGTCGTGCTTAGTTCTGACATAGTAAGTTCAGGGGTGGAACAGTTCAGTGTTTCAGCTCCTTGCTCTTCGAATGCCAGATGGAAGTGAAGTTCCTCGCTCTCACTTCCGGTCCCTCCCTTCGCTGGGGAGGATGCTTCTGATTGGCTCTCCTTGTGCCCCCCCCTCTGGTGGAAACAAGAGGAGGGGCACTCCTTCTCTCAGTGTGACGTGGCCTTGTCTGTTGGCCAGTCACAGCACAGGTGGGTGGGCTTTTGGCTTTTTGTGCTGCTCCGCTCCTTTTGCAGGGGATCTGGGTTTGGCTCCAAACTCCTGCACATCTCCCGCCACATGTCCCTAACAGTCTCTTTGCACGCTTCACGTGCGCGATCCAGGATTGGCGGGAGTCGCCATTTTAGTTCGGCTGCTAACTTCTGGGCCGTGGATGGCGCTGCGGTCGACATTTTTAACTCTTTCATGCTCCGCGGAGCACATGTAGTGACGGCCGCCATCTTTGGTGAGCCCTCCAAATGTAAAATGTCACTATCCTCAGTGTCTAGTGTATAACTCGTTCCTAGACACTGCCTGCTCTCATACTGCTCACTGAACTCTCTCTGCATGCTCTTTCTGACTGCTTTGCCCACTGATATGATGTGGCATACCCCAGGCTAGGCAGAACTCTCTCTCTGTGCACCACACTCGCTGATGGTTCCTGCAAGTACTCTGTGGTGTGTTTTATGTGGGTGCTGGCTAGTGTACCCGGGCATCTCCCTAAGGTACGGGCGTCTCCTACTTTTGGCCACTCATAGTGTGGGCCCTGGGCCATGGTCCCTGGACAAGTTAACAGGCTAACCCCCCCAGTTGCCTCACACTATCTGCCTCAAGGGAATAGGACAGCTATAGCTCCACACCCATCTTACAACACCCTCTTAGGGCACCCAGAGTGTACTGTGCGGGAATCCACGCTCCCCTGACTACCCCTGGTATTACATAACCTACTCTGTCCAGTACTTGCACGGAAGGTGCACTTCACTGTTCCCGCTCTGCCTTGCTGAAAACCTGTCCTGTTCTGGATCTCAGCAGCACCTCCAAATGTAACCCATATTCCCCCCCCCCCCCCCGGGTCGCAGATTGGACCTCTAGGGTGCAGTGAGGGCTGGTTACATGCATGTTGGTGGTGCATACCTGTGAGGAACAGGAGGGCCTGAGTCTCCCGCGTTGGTATTGGGGATAACAGGGACAGGCTTCTGGGGTATAGGCCTCCATCTTCTCTAGCAACGGTGCAGCGCCTCCATCTCTATAAGCCCCAAGGATATGGGTGGAACCCTTACAGAGAATTCCCACTCAGGGAAGAGAGATCCAAATCTCACACACAGTCTTAGATAAAAGCAGCAATTTCTTTATTCGCCACCCGCAGAGCTACAGCATACAGCAAGACAGGGTACAGGCTTCTCCTCCTTCTCCTTCCTCCAGAAGAACACCCTCAGGATGGGCTGTCTGGAGCTTCAGAACTCCACACCTTCCACCCCAAGGTATAGGCCCTCAGGGGGGGGCTAACTCTCCCCTCACCCTCTGCAGGGTGAGTCGCATTGGTCCACTGCACTATTGTGCTATCAGCTCTACTCAAGGTGGCTTTCCTCTCCTCTCACTGGCATGCTCCAAGCTCATACTCTGATTCAGCACTCTCTTTCTGTCTTGCAGCCCTCCAACACTCCTCTCCAAAGAATACTAACTCACTAACTAACTCCAGACTCACAGGAGCAGCCCACTAAATTGAGACAGCCCTGTCCATCATGATGTCAGCAGGCCCCTCCCCTGTGTCTCTTGCATAAGCCACAGAGTCAGGTGCGTACCTCCACCAATCCTGGCAGGGCTTGAAGCTGAGGAAACCCATGATAGCTACTGGCGGCCTGCCCTTAACAGGACTTACACCAGTAGGAGAAAGATATATAGCCCTCATTTCTTACCGGGGCTACACATATATATATATATATATATATATATATATATATATATATATATATACAGTGCTCGACAAACCCGGTCGCCAACTCGCCAGCTGCGATCGGATATTGGCTCGTGGCCAGTAACCTTTCCCCTGCTCTGCAAAAAAAAAAATCCCCTGTTCGGAAAAAAAAAATTGAAAAAAAAAAAAATCGTAGCTGATTGGCTGTGACGTGAGATGGAGTTGCCAGGACTTCAAACCGCCCTTTCTGCATGGGTAAGTAATGGGGGGGGGGGTTGAGTGAGTGCGTTCATGCGCATCTGCTGCTGCTGCTCCTCCTCCTCCTCCTCCTCCTCCTCCTCATATCCTGCTGTATAATTGTGTCAGCTCCTATAATTTACAATTTACTGATCCGGTCATGGAGGAGTTTGGACAGATGCTTCAGGTGGGGGGAATTTCATGCACTTTAAATATTTATATACTGTATACACTAATACATCCTTCCCCCTCTCTCCGGTGCTCCCGCTGCCCGCGCGGGTCTGAACATACTGTAAAAGCCGGGGTGTTTCCCTCCCCCCCCTCCGGTGTTCCCCTCCCCCCCCTCCGGTGTTCCCTCTGCCCGCGCGGGTCTGAATATACTGAGGTAGCCGGGGTGTTTCTTCCCCTCCCCTCCTGTGTTCCCGCTGCCCGCGCGGGTCTGAATATACTGAGGTAGCCGGGGTGTTTCTTCCCTCCCTTCCGGTGTTCCCGCTGCCCGCGCGGGTCTGAATATACTGAGGTAGCCGGGGTGTTTCTTCCCCCCCCCCTCCTGTGTTCCCGCTGCCCGCGCGGGTCTGAATATACTGAGGTAGCCGGGGTGTTTCTTCCCCCCCCCCCTCCTGTGTTCCCGCTGCCCGCGCGGGTCTGAATATACTGAGGTAGCCGGGGTGTTTCTTCCCCCCCCCCCCTCCTGTGTTCCCGCTGCCCGCGCGGGTCTGAATATACTGAGGTAGCCGGGGTGTTTTTTCCCCCCCCCCTCCTGTATTCCCGCTGCCCACGCTGGTCTGAATATACTGAGGTAGCCGGGGTGTTTCTTCCCCCCCTCCCCTCCTGTGTTCCCGCTGCCCGCGCGGGCCTGAATATACTGAGGTAGCCGGGGTGTTTCTTCCCCCCCTCCCCTCCGGTGTTCCCGCTGCCCGCGCGGGTCTGAATATACTGAGGTAGCCGGGGTGTTTCTTCCCCCCCCCCCTCCTGTGTTCCCGCTGCCCGCGCGGGCCTGAATATAATGAGGTAGCCGGGTGTTTCTTCCCTCCCCTCCTGTGTTCCCGCTGCCCGCGCGGGCCTGAATATAATGAGGTAGCCGGGTGTTTCTTCCCTCCCCTCCTGTGTTCCCGCTGCCCGCGCGGGCCTGAATATAATGAGGTAGCCGGGGTGTTTCTTCCCTCCCCTCCTGTGTTCCCGCTGCCCGCGCGGGCCTGAATATACTGAGGTAGCCGGGGTGTTTCTTCCCCTCCCCTCCTGTGTTCCCGCTGCCCGCGCGGGTCTGAATATACTGAGGTAGCCGGGGTGTTTCTTCCCCTCCCCTCCCCTCCTGTGTTCCCGCTGCCCGCGCGGGTCTGAACATACTGAGGTAGCCGGGGTGTTACTTCCCCCCCTCCCCTCCTGTGTTCCCGCTGCCCGCGCGGGTCTGAAGATATTGCAGTTGCCGGTGATTCTCTCCCCTCGGTGCTCGCGCGGGGCGGGAGGAAGTAGTGTGTGTGTGGTGTGTGTGTGTATGAGAGAGAGATCGAGAGTGTGTGTGTATGGGAGAGAGAGATTGTGTGTGTGTGTGTGTGTGTGTGTGTGTGTATATGGGAGAGAGAGATTGTTTGTGTGTGTGTGTATGGGTATGAGAGAGAGATTGAGAGTGTGTGTGTGTGTGTGTGTTTGTGTGTGTGTATGGGAGAGAGAGAATGTGTGTGTGCAGGACACCAGAGGTAACCCCTAGTCAGTCACCCCCCCTCCACCAGTCAGTCATCCCACCCCCCCACTCAGTCAGTCACCCCCCACCCAGTTACCCAGTCAATCACCCCCCCTCCCCCCACACAGTCACCCATTCAGTCACCCCACCCCCCACCCAGTCAGTCAAAAGTCCCCCAGTCAGTCATAGTGTCAGTCATACCACCCCCCCACCCAGTCAGTCATCCCACCACCCCCCCACATAGTCACCAAGTCAGTCATCCCACCCCCCACCCAGTCACCAAGTCAGTCATCCCACCCCCCCACCCAGTCACCAAGTCAGTCATCCCACCCCCCCACCCAGTCACCAAGTTAGTCATCCCACCCCCCCACCCAGTCACCAAGTCAGTCATCCCACCCCCCCACCCAGTCACCAAGTCAGTCATCCCACCCCCCCACCCAGTCACCAAGTCAGTCATCCCACCCCCCCACCCAGTCACCAAGTCAGTCATCCCACCCCCCCACCCAGTCACCAAGTCAGTCATCCCACCCCCCCCCCACCCAGTCACCAAGTCAGTCATCCCACCCCCCCACCCAGTCACCAAGTCAGTCATCCCACCCCCCCACCCAGTCACCAAGTCAGTCATCCCACCCCCCCACCCAGTCACCAAGTCAGTCATCCCACCCCCCCACCCAGTCACCAAGTCAGTCATCCCACCCCCCCCACCCAGTCACCAAGTCAGTCATCCCACCCCCCCCCACCCAGTCACCAAGTCAGTCATCCCACCCCCCCACCCCGTCAGTCAAAAGTCACCCAGTCAGTCAAAGTCAGTCATCCCACCCCCCCCCCCCAGTCAGTCAGTTACCCCCCCGTCAGTTACCCCCCCCCAGGTCAGTCAGTTGCCCCCCCCGTCTCTTCCCCTTCTCTGTCTCTCTCTCCCCCTTCTCTGTCTCTCCCCTCTCTGTCTCTCTGTCACTCCCCTCTCTGTCTCTCCCCTCTCTGTCTCTCCCCTCTCTGTCTCTCTGTCTCTCCCCTCTCTGTCTCTCTGTCTCTCCCCTCTCTGGCTCTCTGTCTCTCCCCTCTCTGGCTCTCCTCTCTCTGTCTCTTTGTCTCTCGCCTCTCTGTCTCCCTCTCGCCTCTCTGTCTCCCTCTCGCCTCTCTGTCTCCCTCTCGACTCTCTGTCTCCCTCTCGCCTCTCTGTCTCCCTCTCGCCTCTCTGTCTCCCTCTCGCCTCTCTGTCTCCCTCTCGCCTCTCTGTCTCCCTCTCGCCTCTCTGTCTCCCTCTCGCCTCTCTGTCTCCCTCTCCCCTCTCTGTCTCCCTCTCCCCTCTCTGTCTCCCTCTCCCCTCTCTGTCTCCCTCTCCCCTCTCTGTCTCCCTCTCCCCTCTCTGTCTCCCTCTCCCCTCTCTGTCTCTCTCCCCTCTCTGTCTCTCTCCCCTCTCTGTCTCTCTCCCCTCTCTGTCTCTCTCCCCTCTCTGTCTCTCTCCCCTCTCTGTCTCTGTCTCACACTCTCTCTGCCTCACACTCTCGATCTGGATATCTTACTTACCCTATATATCTTAACTGCCCTATACTATACTAACATAACTTATACTGCTTTCTTCCAGATCTGACTCAAGCTTCACACGGGAGACATCGGAATCCCCCCTAACCCAGAAGACAGGTAGGGAACATCTCCCCTCCAATGTATAACATTGCGGGAATGAGGGTACCTGGGCATTGAGGGACTGCGGATCAGGTAAGATCCCAGGTGGGATTGCTGCTTTAGATTTGTGAAGCGGGGACGTCCAGACACTGGTTAATGGGTTCAGGAAACTAGTCATTCACATCTGGCTTTTTTTTCTAGATCCGACATTTATACACACACACATACACACACTCAATCTCACACACACACACACACACACACACACACACACACACACACACACACACACACACACACACACACACACACACACACACACACACACACACACACACACACACACACACACACACTAACACACGTAACACACGTAACAAGGACCAATTGTAGTATAATGTAATACTATAAATAAACTTATGTCAAAAACGAATGTTCTTACTAGGAATTTATTCAATTCATTTTATTTATGTATTATTTTAAAAGCGGGGGCGGGACTAGGGGCGGGGTTGGGGGCGGGACTAGGGGCGGAACTAGGTGGCGAGTAGATTTTTTGGTTCGGCGAGTAGATTTTTGGGTGATTTGTCAAGCACTGTATATATATATATATATACACATATATACATACACACAGTATATGTATAGTAGGAAATGACTGCACACTCAGTAATAATTATCCTACAAAGTGGTGTCTGTGCTAGATAGAAAAAAAAAATATCACATTTAAAGAAAAGACCAGAATGGTCTATGTAGCGCACTTTCCCCTGACCCCCTGGGAGATATGGCGGCTACTGAGTGTATGGTGCGTTACCTGCAGCTCACAGGAGGCCTAAACCTCCACTGCTGGGAGCCTGGGGTGTACCTGATCCATTGGTTGACAGCGCCTCCACCTGCGCGGGATCCTAACAGTGTGGGATAACCCCGTGCAGGACAATACAAGAAATACACACTGGTATGATATAACCGGTTTACTGAACACATATGACTAATAATGATAAAACAGAACCTCTCAGGTCTCGCAGGGCCGTACCCCTCTTCACCGTGCCACCCCAACACCGTGTCCACACCCCGGTGGGGTTTACCCTAAAGTACAGAGGTGCCCCTGAGCACCAAACCACCCTGGTGTCCAAAAAGTCAACCCACCCAAGTGTGAGACCAGCGCTGCCCCACTAATGTGTGTAAAGTAGGTGCACTTGAAGTACCTGCCCAGGTGCTCCTGCACCCGGGTGTGGCCAGAAGAGGAAATGGATCCACTGAATCCAGCGATGGTAGCTTAGCCTCCACCTCTATGTTGGGTGGTATCCCGAGTGGACGGTGCCACCATGAAGAATGTCTCTTACAGGGGCCTAGCTAATTATCTGCACCAGACAAAATGAATGCACAATAGAGAGTGTTTATTGACCCATAACACACAGGAGCCGGACGTTTCAGTCTCCCCCTGGTAACCCCTGAAGAAAAATCTTTTGGGGACCGAAACATTGGGCTCCTGTGTTTAAAATCAGGATTTTCTTAATCTGTAGTTTCTGAGGTTACCATAGTAACCTTCAGACTGCATTGGGCTCTGGGGAGAGCTCAATTTTAAATCATTCCAGTCACTTAATATTTCAATCTCCTAAATAAAGCGTCAACATTAAAACTGTTTTGGAAAAGGAAACTATTGCTTTAAAATGATTTTAAAAGATATGTCGAGAAACACTAGATATGGCCACTAGATATGGTCTTTCAGTATTGGTTCTCAATAACTTTTGGGTTTCGGTTCTAAAAATCTTAAGGGTTTTATTTTCGAAATTTGGTTTTGGAATGTGAGGTTCTGAGTTCACACACTTAGGGCCTCATGCACTAAGCGCCGAAAAAATCTCTTCGGCAAGTGTTGCCGATAGGCATGATTTTGGCAATTTGCCCTCGCAGTATTCGGTAAGGGACGAATTCATGCCGATACCTGCCGAATCTCTGCGAAAGCAAAACGCTGATGAGCCGGTGATAAAAAATCCTGTCTCCCGATAACCTGGCGATAGGCCGTTTCTGCCGATATGTGTTTGCAGCAGAGAGAGACCCGCCGCTCTCTCTGCGCAAACATCGGCAAAATAAAAACATATCAAAACAACTTTTACTGATAGTTTACATGTGCAGGGGGTCTCTGGAGCTGAACCGCATTGGATTCTGGTCCGGGGACCCCCTGCTTCCCGAGATACAGGCCCCTTTATGAGGTGCCGGTATCCATCTGCATTTACATGTCCCGATCACGTGACCGCGGAATGTAAACAAAGCAGAGGGATACCGGCACCCCATAAGCGGTTCAGCTCCGGAGACCCTCTGCACATCTACACTATGAGTAAAACACATATATAAATAAACAATCATTCCTTACCTTTGCGGCTATGTGCTATGGTAATGAAGCAGCATGAATGTATTTTTAATAATAGTGTACTGTAAGCAGGGCTTACCACAGCTGAACCCTGAGCTGAACCACATTGCTTTGTGGACCAGGGACCCCCTGCTTCCCGAGTTACAGGCCACGGTATGTGTCATCGGGTGGCAGTGTCGCCGCCATCTTTATAGCATCCCATTCGCGCCGTGCCCGCTATAAATATGGCGGCGACACTGTAACCGATGCCCCAAACCGGGGCCTGTAACTCGGGAAGCAGGGGGTCTCTGAGCCACAAATCAATGCGGTTCAGCTCAGGAGCCCCCCTGCTTCCGCACAATATTATTAAAATGCATAAATGCTGCTTCATTACCATAGCGGATATCCGCTAAGGCAATGAAGGGGTTAGGGAAGAATAGCATGTTTATTGGGGACATTTGCCCCCAATAAACATTGCAATAAACAACATACACACCCTGTGTATTTAAAATACATAAACACCAATCAATACACTAAATACATTTAGCACTCACCCATTTCCGGCTGCCACAATGAAGGCCATCCTCATCTTCAACCTGGCCGTCCGCTGCTGCAAAGCATACACAAGAATAAAAACATCCAATGTAATGTCCCCTAACCCCTTAATCACCATAGCGGTTATTAACCGCTACAGTCATTAAGGGGTTAACCCACCCTCACCCACCACTTGGGAGGCCTACATACCCTCCCACACTAACCCCCACCCCGTGAGGTCTAACCACCCTCACCCACTACCCACAAGTGAGGCCTACCCACATACCTTTGGGGCCATTACCCCCTCCCCCCACCCCCAGTACCCACAATAAAAACAATACACTGCCCCACAATAAGCATCATTCTATTTATTAAATACATTACCCACCCCTTGTGCCCCCCCCCCATAAATACATGATTTATTCTTTTACATACAGGGTTCATACCCCAGCCTCACGCGAGTCCCTGGCAGGCTGGCGGGTCACCTGACAGACCTACAGGGTACCAGCAACTTGTTTCACACCGGTTCTGGAGGCCTGTTGGTGGGTCCCGCCAAGCACCATGGCCCCCAGGTGGTTTCCCTGGGTCACCGTGGGCCATAATTGGGTCCCCACGGTAGGCCCACGGCTGTCTGGGTGCCCCGGGTCAGACCCACAGTTGTCTGCGGGGACTCGGGTGGTTCTCATGGGGGTCTGGGGAGCTCACTACGGGTCCGCGGTGCCCACACGGATGTGGGACCACCGGTTCTTCCCCGCAGACTACGGGTCCGCGGTGCCCCCACAGATGTTGGACCACCGATTCATCCCCGCAGGTATCACCCGTGGAACCACCAGCCTGATACCCGTGAGATACCCGAGGACACCGCAGGTGGTCTCCAGAGGTCTCACGGAGAACCAAGGAACCAACCATGAATGTAAAAAAAATAAACCTGGCCTATACATTCAATACATACATTCCCCCCTCCCCCCAACACCTACAGTACAATAATGTGCAAAATAACTATTATCCAGATAGGGATAATAGATTATTTGCCCATTATTAAACACATTAACTAGCATATTAAAATAAATAAAGTACTACTGACCTCATCAATAAGAAGCCCCCATCGCCAGCAACATCCTTGTCTTTCGTTGCCCACAAAATACATAGCCAATACATAGCCAATACATTGCAATTACATTCAGATATCAATTAACCCTTTAAACACCTTATCAGATAATAACCGCAAAGGTAATTAAGGGGTTAAGCCACACTGGCCCGATACCCACCCTTCAACCATTCATTTGTACAGTGGCTTCATCATGCAACTATATATATATATATATATATAGTGTTCGACAAACCTATACATTTGCTCGCCCCGGGCGAGTGGATTTAACCCCCGGGCGAGTAAATATTGGCCCAAGCAGCACACGTTTGGTACTAGGTGGCGAGTAGATTTTTTTGTGTGGCGAGTAGATTTTTTGGTGATTTGTCAACCACTGTATGTATATATATATATATATATATATATATATATATATATATATATATATATATATATAGTTATACGTTACCGTTCCAAGGATTGGTAAACAAGAGACAGCACTCAATGTTGAAAATCAAAGTGTATTAGTAAAAGCAAAAATACATCCAGAAACCCAACGTTTCGGTCCTACAGAATGGGACCTCCCCCTGAGGAAGGTCCCATTCTGTAGGACCGAAACGTTGGGTTTCTGGATGTATTTTTGCTTTTACTAATACACTTTGATTTTCAACATTGAGTGCTGTCTCTTGTTTACCAATCCTTGGAACGGTAACGTATAACTACATTCTCTATATGGGACGTGCACCTGTGGCTTACCACCTATTGGAGTGCCAACTGCCTTATCTGACTATATATATATATATATATATATACACACAGAGAGAGAGATATATATATATATATATATATATATATATATATATATATATATATATATATATATATACACACACACATGATGAACCAATATACAAATAAATGTAGAAGAGGTATCAAAAACATGCTGTACTACTAATACCACTTCTCCATACAGACACACTACAATAAAATCAATTTCCTTTAATAATCCAATCTGATCTTCCAATCAAAATCCTCAAATGCCAATCAAAAGCCACAAATGCCACTGAAAACATTGCATACATGATGCATACAATCTATGCACCATATACATTCTGCAAATGAATGTTAACAATAACATATTCCAAACAAAATACCAATACATCCAAACAAGTATACTATTTAAACCAATCCAGTAACCATAAATCAATTAGCATTCATTAATTAAATCCCTAAACAATTTACATTCCATCCCTAACAATTAAACAATTAACTAATTCAATCGTTGAACAGAACAAGTTATCCTCTGACAAAATATAAGTACAGCTAAACCCCATTATAGCGCGGTCCTCGGGGGCCACCCGATCCGACTGCGCTAGAACCGGGGCCGCGCTAATTTTTTTTTAAATTAATGGCGGCCGCACGCCTGATCGGGAGGGAGTGAGGAGGGAAGGAAGGAAGAGGTGGCCGGAAGCCCTACACGTCCCCTAGCAATGGCGAGTCCAGCCACAACCTGCTCCTTACCTGCCACCAACGGCATCCATTTCCTCCCCTCCATACCGGCCCTCCGCGGCATAGCCCATGCGGCCCTCCGAGTCCCAGCCTGCTCCTCACTCACCGCCACTCCTCCCGACACCCCCCCTCCTCCCGACACCCCCCCTCCTCCCGATACCCCCCTCCTCCCGACACCCCCCCTCCTCCCAACACCCCCCCTCCCGACACCCCCCCTCCTCCTGATGCCAGCTCCGCTCCGATCTCATCAGCCGACACCAAAGGTAGGGAGGGGGAGTGGGAGGTGTGGTGTAGTGTGCTGTGAGTGCTGTGAGAGTGTGTTGTGAGTGCTGTGAGAGTGTGCTGTGAGTGCTGTGTGCTGTGAGAGCTGTGTGCTGTGAGAGTGTGCTGTGAGTGCTGTGTGCTGTGAGAGTGTGCTGTGAGTGCTGTGTGCTGTCTGCTGTGAGAGCTGAGTGCTGTGAGAGTGTGCTGTGAGTGCTGTGTGCTGTGCTGTGTGCTGTGAGTGCTGTGTGAGCTGTGTGCTGTGAGAATGTGCTGTGAGAGTGTGTGCAGTGAGAGTGTGTGCAGTGAGAGTGTGTGTAGTGAGAGTGTGTGCAGTGAGAGTGTGTACAGTGAGTGTGTACAGTGAGTGTGTACAGTGAGTGTGTGCAGTGAGTGTGTGTGTAGTGAGTCTGTGTGCAGTGAGTCTGTGTGCAGTGAGTATGTGTGCAGTGAGAGTGTGTGCAGTGTGCAGTGAATGCTGGGAGTGTGTGCAGTGTGGTGTGTGGTGTGTGGTGTGTGCAGTGTGCCATGAGAGTGTGTGCAGTGAGAGTGTGTGCAGTTAGAGTGTGTGCAGTGAGTGCTGGGAGTGTGTGCAGTGAGTGCTGGAAGTGTGTGCAGTGTGCTGTGAGCAGTGTGCAGTGAAAGTGTTTGCAGTGAGAGTGTGTGCAGTGAGAGTGTGTGCAGTGAGAGTGTGTGCAGTGAGAGTGTGTGCAGTGAGTGCTGGGAGTGTGTGCAGTGAGTGCTGGAAGTGTGTGCAGTGTGCTGTGAGCAGTGTGCAGTGAAAGTGTGTGCAGTGAGAGTGTGTGCAGTGAGAGTGTGTGCAGTGAGAGTGTGTGCTGGGAGTGTGTGCAGTGTGCTGTCAGCAGTGGGCAGTGAGAGTGTGTGCAGTGTGCTGTCAGCAGTGGGCAGTGAGAGTGTGCGCTGGGAGTGTGTGCAGTGAGTGCTGGAAGTGTGTGCAGTGTGCAGTGAGAGTGTGTGCAGTGAGAGTGTGTGCTGGGAGTGTGTGCAGTGAGTGCTGGAAGTGTGTGCAGTGTGTTGTGAGCAGTGTGCAGTGAGAGTGTGTGCAGTGAGAGTGTGTGCAGTGAGAGTGTGTGCAGTGAGTGCTGGGAGTGTGTGCAGTGAGTGCTAGAAATGTGTGCAGTGTGCTGTGAGCAGTGTGCAGTGTGCTGTGAGCAGTGAGCAGTGAGAGTGTGTGCAGTGTGCAGTGAGAGTGTGTGCAGTGAGTGTATGTGCTGGGAGTGTGTGCAGTGTGCTGTCAGCAGTGTGCAGTGAGAGTGTGTGCAGTGTGCAGTGAGAGTGTGTGCAGTGAAAGTGTGTGCTGGGAGTGTGTGCAGTGAGTGCTGGAAGTGTGTGCAGTGTGCTGTGGGCATTGTGCTGTGAGCAGTGTGCAGTGAGAGTGTGTGCAGTGTGCAGTGAGAGTGTGTGCAGTGAGAGTGTGTGCAGTGAGAGTGTGTGCAGTGAGAGAGTGTGCAGTGTGTGCAGTGTGTGCAGTGTGTGCAGTGTGTGCAGTGTGCAAAAAAAATGTAAATAATTTTTTTTTTTTTTTATTTAATTTTTTTTTTTAAACGGGAGCCACGTGAAAAGCGCGTTATAACGGGTCGCGCTATAACGGGGTTCACCTGTACCAACAAGAATACAATATACAAAAGCAAGCCTCACCCTGACCTAAAGTACACCATACAATAGCAAAAAATACATCTATCTAATTTTAAAATACATGACACACATTTATGCATAGCAGCATAGCCAAAATAATTTAAAACACAGCAAATCAAGCTTTTAAAACAGCATAATTTCTTACTCTGTATGTATATATCAATCTAGACATACATACATACATACAGTGGCAAGAAATGATATACCAAAAATAAATAAATACACATGTAAAAAAGCTTTAAAAAAAAGAACAAGTTAAATAAAATACATTTCTTTAGTTCACTTACCATTACTTGACCCACTCACCGACTCCCGTTGCGCACCTTACTCTCGAACCAATCCACCACGCACAGGAACCTATAAAATAAAAAACCATAAAATAATAAACATTAAAATAAAAATCCAAAACAATCCACGGGTCTTCTATTTGTAATCCATCTTCATCTGTATTCTTCTTTCTTCTATCTGCGGCTCTCTTCCAGGGTCTTCATGTCTTCTACGGCCACGCCCTGGCCTTCTTCTTCTGTAGGAGGTCCTTCCTCCTCGGCGTCTGCCTTCAAAATGAGACGACATAGGCTTTCAAAGGCCTATGACGTCACATTTTCGTCATGGTTCCCACGGCCCTGATTGGGCCGTGAAAACCATGTGTTTTGGCCGAGAAAAAAAAAATGAAGACGTCACTTAAAGGCAATGAAAGCACAGCCAATCAGAATGGCTTTGCTTCAATTGCCTTTAAGATGACGTCATGAAAAGAAACATGGCGTATCTGCAAGCTCTCGACCAGTGACCTCATCACTTGCACTTTAATGTTTATATACTACTAGCTGATATACCCGGCGCTGCCCTGGATTTAATGTTCTGGCTCCCCCTCTCTCTCTCTCCCTTCCACTGTCTCCCCCCTCTCTTTCTCAACCGTTCACAGCAATACGACCCCTCCCCCCCTTCACAGCTCCATCACCCCCCCTGTTCACAGCTCTGTGCCCCCCCCCCCAGTTCACATCTCCGATGGGTGAGTGGGTGGGTGACTGAGTGGGTGGGTTGGTGACTGGGTGGGTGGGATCGTGACTGGGTCGGTGAGTGAGTGGGTGACTGGTTGGGTGACTTTGACTGAGTGAGTGGGTGGGTGGGTTGGTGACTGACTGAGTGTGTGACTTTGTATATAACGGGTAAATCAATGATTAACCCACCAGGCGCTAAGAAATGGTACAGTCCTGATGATTTAATTAATATATTCATGGGAAATAAGCATGGTCAACCCCAGACAGAATAAGTATAATGTGCGTGATATCTCTTCCAGCAACTGGCTCATTGCGAGCACCAAAAGAGTTGAGATAAAAAGACTCACGTGGCTGACTTTGGGGTTGTTGACACTGTGCCTGTCCTCTCTGGGATGATGTAGCTGCTCCTGCTAGCAGATCTCGGCTTGATGTAGCATAAATGTTGGGACAGATGTGGCGCCCCAGCACCGTGGAACGCCAATGTCCTCTTCACCGCCAACCCTGCCTCCGCTCCGGTGCTGTGGGTGGTCACCTGACCGGCGGCATCAGCAAGGCTTCCGGGTTCATCCACAGAAACAGCAAGTGATCTCCAGCAGCTCGGCGTGCAGGCGATGTACACAGCACTGCAGAAATCCTCCCAAGGGGGGTATGATCGCCGCACAGCCGCAATGAATCAATGAAGGCTGATGTGTGAATGTAGAAAAAGCTTTATTCTCAGACAGTGCAAGCGAATCCTCTGACGCGTTTCAGCCTGCAAGGCCCAAAGGTGCAGTAATCTTTGGAGATTGGGAAGGGAGATATGGGGGTCAGCAAGGGTCAGAATCACATCATCTGCGAACAGAGAGATTTTATATTCTTTTTCAGAAATTTGAATCCCCTTAATGCTTTTTTCTTCTCTTATTTTGGCCGCTAGCGGTTCAATTGTGAGGGCGAATAATAGTGGGGAGAGCGCGCAATCCTGTCTGATCCCATTTCTGATCGTGATAGGGACCGAAAAGCCACCAGAGATTTTAACATATGCTGTTGGGGTTTGGCAGAGAGCTCTGACCCCTTCCAGGAAGGGACCACAGAAGCCGAACTTTTTTCCCCCCACTTTTAGCCACATTTTTTGCACTATATATATTTTTTTTTCCAGCGCTATAGGCGTTTCTTGCTCCTATTTCTTCATTGAACTCATTCAACAACTGTACAGTACTGTGCTTTAAACTGCAGGGAAAGCTAGGATTTCTTAACATTAATATTGATTACTTTGTGTGAGGAATCAGGGATCGTGGCGCCCGCGCCCTGGTTCCTCTGCTGATATATTCCCTCCTGCTGCCGTGGCGCGCACCCCTCGCCAGCGCTACTCACCTCCGTCGGTTCTGGGGGTTCCCCGTCGTCCTCGGCATCCCCGGTTTCCAGCAGTACCTCACGCGGCCGCCATGTTGCTCGGGCGCGCGCCTGAACAGCGCGCGCCGGGCGAAGTTAATTTATTCACTGCTCTGGCAGTGAAGACCCGCCCCCAATACAGGAATATGATCTCCTGTCAAGACAAGAGTCCTCACCTGCCTGCCAATCAAGGGAACCTATCCAAGATGGCTCCACGCAGTCCTCCAGGTCTGCCTTCACTTCTGATTGGTCAGCCACACTTTATAATGCCAGTCTTTCCTATCATTCATTGCTCGACATAGTTTTCACTTGGATTACTACTCTGGCGTTTTCTCTCTCATTCACTCAGGTTACGACTTGGCTTGGCGGACGTCTCTCTCTGGCTCTAGACTTCTGCTTGGTCAAACGACCTTCCAGAATTCTCCAATCCCAGACCTTGGCTAACGGCAACGACAACGGCATTTCTACACCGGTACCGGCAAGTATTGCTAGCGAAATACACCTGGCCTGGCAACGCCAAAATCACCACACTCCGGACACGCTCCCTTTGCTGCGGGTGCGTGCTTCTATACATTCCTCACCTCAGTGAAAGGAACGGGTCTGTTCTGCAGGCAGCACCGGCGTAACATTATGTCGAGCCCACAAGACGCAGACCAGACTGTGGACTCTATGATGACGGCCATGTACCAACAAATACAGGCCTTAACGGATCACGTGGCTCTCCTCTCCCAACAGGTATCGGACCGCCCTTTACAGGCTCCGCCTGCGGCTGCACCCCCGGCGCAGCCTGACTTATCTTCCACTTCATTTTCAGTTCCGAAGATTCCGGCTCCAAGGCCCTACGCAGGGGATCCACACACCTGTCGTGGCTTTCTCAACCAGTGCGAGATCCAGTTCGAGATGGCTCCCCAGTTGTATGCTACTGGCCGGAAAAAGGTAGCCTACGTATATAGTCTGCTCACAGGTAATGCACTGGCATGGGCCTCTCCGATCGGGGAACTACGCCCTGATATTACCCGCGATTACGCGGCCTTCAGACGGGACTTTCGACAGGTTTTTGATATCTCCGCACGTCAAGAGACTGCTTCTGATACCCTGCTAGAGCTTACACAGGGACGTCGGCCTGTGGGTCAATACGCCTTGGAATTCAGAACCGTAGCAGCTGAGACTCATTGGGGTCAGGAGGCTTTAGTCGCCGCCTTCTGGAAAGGTCTATCGGAGTCTCTGAAGGATGAACTTGCTTCCCACACCAGGCCAGAGTTACTGGAGGATCTCATCACCCTGGCTACTCGTATGGATCAGCGCCTTCAGGTACGCCGCGCTCAGCGTCAGCTTCCCCGGGCTACGCCTTTCCGTGCTTCCTTTTCCAGGTTCTCTACTAACCAGAGACCCGTCGTATCCCCGTTACCGGCGCTGGAGGCTCCAGAGCCGATGCAACTTGGAGTTCAGCAACCTCGGGTACCGTCACGACAACTTCGCTCTACTGGGGAATCGTGCCATCATTGCGGAGCTTCTGAGCAGCGTACCCGTAACCATCCTCCATCTCTGGGAAACGACTAAGCCCAGTGAGTACGAAGGGGCGCTCTCTGGGTACTGAATCTCCTTGTCCCCCTCCAAGAAGGGAACTTCCCAAAAGATTGACTATTCCCGTCTCCCTTTCAGGACCGACTTTCCGCACCTCCACTGCTGCATTTATCGATTCCGGCACAGGAGGGAATTTCATAGATCAAACCTTTTCTGAGCAAAATCAAATTCCGCTTTCCAGGAAGGACTCTCCCGTTGCCTTGGTCGGGATTGATAATCGACCTCTCACCCCGGCTTATATCTCCTTAGAGACCGGACCTATCACCCTTTCTACTCATTCTCACAAAGAGACTCTGGGTTTTGATGTTATTCATGCCCCAGGAACACCTATCACGCTTGGCTTGCCCTGGTTACAGAAGCATAATCCACTCATCGATTGGGTGTCTCCTAACCCTATTAACTGGAGGTCAAGGTCAGAGAAACCTTTTTCCTCTATCAAGCAACCATCCTTTCTATTAGCCAATACATCAAGTTCTCTGAGGGAGTTGCCTTCTCCATACGCCGAATTCTTGGACGTTTTCAGCAAGGCTCAGTCTGAACTTCTACCTCCTCATCGTTCCTACGATTGTCCGATTGATCTGGTACCTGGTTATACCTTGCCGAAAGCCAAATCTTATCCTCTCTCGTTGCCCGAGACCAAAGCTATGGACGAATATATTCGTGAGAATCTTAAGCGGGGCTTCATACGTCATTACAATTCTCCTGCGGGGGCTGGATTCTTCTTTGTCAAAAAGAAAGATGGTACTCTCAGACCATGTATTGATTACCGGGGTCTGAACCATATCACGGTGAAGAATCGTTATCCACTTCCACTCATCTCCGAACTCTTTGATAGACTTCAGGGGGCCAATCTCTTTACTAAACTGGATCTCCGTGGGGCATATAACCTCATCCGCATCCGGGAGGGCGATGAATGGAAGACTGCCTTCAACACCCGTAGCGGACACTACGAATATCTAGTGATGCCCTTCGGGTTATGCAACGCACCGGCAGTTTTTCAGGACTTCATCAATGACATCTTTCGAGACGTTCTTAATATATTTGTCATTGTATACCTGGATGACATCCTTATTTTTTCTCAAAACTTACAGGATCATATCATCCATACGAAGTTTGTGCTTTCACGCCTCCGCGAGAACCGGTTGTTTGCTAAGATGGAGAAATGCATTTTTCATCAGTCTACCACTTCTTTTCTCGGATACATCATCTCCAACAAAGGTTTGGCCATGGACCCAGAGAAGCTAAAGGCCGTCGTGGATTGGCCACAACCCAATTCCCTCAAATCTGTTCAACGGTTTTTGGGTTTTTCTAATTATTACCGGAAGTTTATCCGCAACTTTTCCACCATTGTCGCTCCTATCACGGCACTGACCAAAAAAGGTGCAGACCCTTCATCTTGGTCTCCAGAAGCTGTCACGGCATTCGAGACACTGAAACAAACTTTTGTCTCTGCTCCCATCCTTCGACACCCTAACACGAATTTCCCCTTCACCTTAGAGGTTGACGCTTCGGACTGTGGGGCTGGGGCGGTTCTGTCACAGAAATTTTCTTCCCAGGATAAACTTCATCCTTGCGGGTTTTTCTCCAAAAGATTTTCATCGGCAGAGAGGAATTATGACGTGGGCAATAGGGAACTTTTGGCCGTCAAAATGGCTCTTCAAGAATGGAGACATCTTCTGGAGGGGTCAAAAGAGCCATTCACCATCCTTACGGACCATAAGAACTTATTGTACATTGAGAATGCCCGTCGCTTAGGTCCTCGCCAAGCTCGCTGGTCGTTATTTTTCTCTAGATTCAATTTTGTTCTCTCATACATTCCCGGCACTAAGAACGTCAAGGCGGATGCTCTCTCCCGGCAATACTCTTCTGAAGAGAGATCAGAGAAAACCACTGAGTCCATCCTCCCTAAACAAAGAATCTTAGCAGCTGTGGCATTCAAGAATCTGGAGAGGATCATCAAGTCTCAAGAGAACCTCCCGTCCGGTCTTGTGGTTCCTAAAGACTCTTTGTATGTGGAACCCAAATTTATCCCTGAAATACTGGACTGGGGACACGCCGTCCGTTCGGCAGGGCATCCTGGATTCAAGAAAACCTTGGACCTCATCCGTCGTACCTTTTGGTGGCCCAATATGGCTAAAACCATTCTGGAATTTACACGGTCCTTTCCGGTATGTGCGCGTAACAAGATTCCTCGTCAGAAACCTCAGGGTCTTCTCTTACCTTTACCTATTCCGGAGCGTCCCTGGTCCCACATTTCGATGGATTTTATTGTGGAGTTGCCTAGGTCGAATGGCATGAATACCATTCTTGTGGTAGTAGATCGGTTTTCCAAGATGGCACACTTTATCCCTCTCAAAGGATTACCCTCCTCACCCGCCCTTGCGGATATTTTTGCCAAAGAGATTTTCCGGATCCATGGGATTCCTACATCCATCGTGTCCGATCGGGGTTCCCAGTTCGTCTCCAAGTTCTGGAGAAATTTCACCAAGAGACTAGGTATCTCGTCTTCCTTTTCTTCTGGATATCACCGTCAATCCAACGGACAGACCGAGAGGGTTAATCAATCCCTCGAGAAATACTTAAGGTGCTTCGTCTCTAATTCTCAGGATGACTGGGCAGAATTACTTATCTGGGCTGAGTACGCATTCAATTCTTCCAGGAATGAGTCCACCCACGAGACTCCCTTCTTTATCAACTACGGATTCCATCCGGCTCGCCTACCTATTACTAAAGAATCCTCTGGGGTACCAGCCGTGGACGAACATATTGCTCTCCTACAAGACTCTTGGTCCAGAATACAATCTGCATTACACAAAGCATCCTTGACATCTAAAAATCAGGCTGATCGTCACCGTCGTCCGGCACCCGAATACAAATTCGGGGACAAGGTTTGGCTATCTTCCAAGAACATCCGTCTCAAAACGCCTTCCCTCAAATTGGCTCCTAGGTTCCTGGGTCCCTTTTCCATTTTGGAGCAGGTTAATCCGGTTTCTTTTCGACTCCAACTTCCTCAAAGCATGAGAATTCCGAATGTCTTTCACACCTCACTTCTCAAACCTTTTATCTCCAGTAGCCTCTTTCCGGATCACACTTCGAAACCAGATCCTGTGATGGTACAGGGTAACGAAGAGTATGAAATACAGGCTCTACTGGATTCCCGTATTTCAAGAGGTAAAGTCCACTTCTTGGTCCACTGGAGAGGTTTTGGACCCGAAGTGAGGTCATGGGTACCCATGAAAGATATTCATGCTCCAGGACTCCTCAAACGCTTTCGTAAGAAGTTTCCATCAAAACCATGGAAGGATCGTCCTGAGGCCGATCCTGAAGGGGGGGGTACTGTGAGGAATCAGGGATCGCGGCACCCGCGCCCTGGTTCCTCTGCTGATATATTCCCTCCTGCTGCCGTGGCGCGCACCCCTCGCCAGTGCCACTCACCTCCGTCGGTTCTGGGGGTTCCCCGTCGTCCTCGGCGTCCCCGGTTTCCAGCAGTACCTCACGCGGCCGCCATGTTGCTCGGGCGCGCGCCTGAACAGCGCGCGCTGGGCGAAGTTAATTTATTCACTGCTCTGGCAGTGAAGACCCGCCCCCAATACAGGAATATGATCTGCTGTCAAGACAAGAGTCCTCACCTGCCTGCCAATCAAGGGAACCTATCCAGGATGGCTCCACGCAGTCCTCCAGGTCTGCCTTCACTTCTGATTGGTCAGCCACACTTTATAATGCCAGTCCTTCCTATCATTCATTGCTCGACATAGTTTTCACTTGGATTACTACTCTGGCGTTTTCTCTCTCATTCACTCAGGTTACGACTTGGCTTGGCGGACGTCTCTCTCTGGCTCTAGACCTCTGCTTGGACAAACGACCTTCCAGAATTCTCCAATCCCAGACCTTGGCTAACGGCAACGACAACGGCATTTCTACACCGGTACCGGCAAGTATTGCTAGCGAAATACACCTGGCCTGGCAACGCCAAAATCACCACACTCCGGACACGCTCCCTTTGCTGCGGGTGCGTGCTTCTATACATTCCTCACCTCAGTGAAAGGAACGGGTCTGGTCTGCGGGCAGCACCGGCGTAACATTTTGCATGTTTTATTGTAATTATGTTTACATTGTGCATATTGCACTTGATTTCCACAATACACTACTGTACATTTGCTGTTCACTTGCTAGCGCTGGTCCTTCACCCTTTTTAGTTTTTTTGTGTTACTCTCTGTTCTGCACCCTACACCTCTTTCTTTTCATATCCCTTTCTTTTTCCCTCTTATATTCTTTTCCATAACAGATCAAGCATATTACATTTTAGGCTTAAAATATTTGGACCAAAGTATTGAATTAAATGACCCATATTTATGAAGAAATAATATAAGCCAAACATATTAATATACTAAATCATTTGTCAAGTTGGATGTCACATTGGGGCTCTTTTTGTCTCTTGTAGGATACATAAGGTCACAAACCCAATAGCACTCCAAATGACACTAAAATATATACATATACTATACAGTGTGTTTTGTTTTTCTGCTTACTAAGCCTGTGTATATTACATTGTTCCCCAGATAACAGAACATACGTATGCCAGTGTTGGTTGAGAATGACTAGAAGAAACATGGGAGAGGTGGAAAAGTACAAAACAAATATGAGGTAAAGTAACTGCTATATGTGTGGAGATTGGGCTTATAGGTGCAAGAGACGGACAGTGTATTTTACCTGATTCATTGTACATATCCGCTGAAACTTCCTTCGCAAGCATTGCTAGCTAGTTGTTAACCTCACTGGATTATTGGCACTAGCTCTTTCAATTTAAAAGGTCTTTCCTCCTATTAAGAGATAATGCCCTTTCTGACCAGCTGTGATTCCTCTCCTGCGGCAGGCAGCGAGAGACCGAGCAATTAATTTGAAATTTAAATCAGTTGCAGAGAGATTGAAGAGCTCCCAGCGAGAATAATATACAGGTAGCGGCCACCTCATTCC
The DNA here is from genome assembly GCF_040206685.1 of Ascaphus truei. NCBI lineage: Eukaryota > Metazoa > Chordata > Amphibia > Anura > Ascaphidae > Ascaphus > Ascaphus truei. The sequence goes on along the minus strand of NC_134485.1, from coordinate 332,178,387 downwards.
CTTTCTGAAAAGTGTGGGGCAGCAGTGAACAAAAAATCAAATCTTAATAGAGACTTAAGCATCTGACTGCCTGAAGGGTCTGCAGCGCAATGCCTGAACTTAAAAAGGGGTCATCTTTGGTAACCAATGTCCTAATTACCAGAACACAGGCCTGTCATGTTTCACTCCCTTGGATTGACTTTCTCACATTGAAAGACATTCCCAATGTCCAAGCAATGGACAAAGGAGTACCACTGCTTTACTGTTTACAAGCCAAAGATACAGCGCCATTAAGATTTTACTTAAAGTTTCATTTTAAAAGGAAATTGGATTTAAAGGCACTCTCCTTCTACCTTCAGAGCATACACTTGAACAAATTGGAGCAAAATAAGCTTTGTGCCAATGTATATCATGTTTGGAAATTCCTGAAATCAGACATGATACCTTTACATTTTTAACAAGTCGAAGAAAGTAGTGTAACGAGAGACTTTAAGGCAATCCATGGAGGGAAAATTGGTTTGCATAAACGTATTAGTACTGAGAAAACCACATTAGGTATAAGATATTTGTCAGGAAGAAGAAGAGAAACGGCGCTACTGCGCATGTCTGAGGAAATGAAGCTCCCGGATGTTCTTCTGAAAAAACTTTATTCAACACAGCACAAGGGCTACACCGCAATCTCCCCCTCTACGCGTTTCACCCTTACAGATAGGGCTTCGTCTCGGAGTGGGGAGAAGCGGTGACTGCCAGCTTAAGTACACTCAAAAAGCCCGCGAAAATCAATTAAAAATTTAACCTGTTCATTACCAATGCCTGTTTATATGTTACTTTCCTGTGTCATGCTGGTACATTAAACCAATAAATGTGGTATGTATCATACATATATATGTGTGTGTATCATACATATATATATACACTTAGGATATGGTATCAGGCAATGTATTGACAGTAAATCAGTATTTTAAAAAACTCGTCTTATCACTGCAAAGATGTGAATGGTTCCTTAAGTCTATGTCTTAGGATTTAAACACAGTTTCAAATGCATAATGATATGTAAACTCTTATGTCAATACAACGACACATATTAAACATATCCTTTCTAATTGCTATTAAATGATACTGTGTGACAATAGGACCAAATACCTGAAATAAGGAAAGGAAGGGGGAAGTGGAGGGGGGGGGCGGAGGGGGAGGGGGAAGGGGAAAACAGGAAGGTGGAGGGGAACAACACTCCCCCCCCCCTTCCCCTCCACCTTCCTGTTTTCCCCTTCCCCTTCCCCCTCCCCCTCCGCCCCCCCCCTCCCCTTCCCCCTTCCTTTCCTTATTTCAGGTATTTGGTCCTATTGTCACACAGTATCATTTAATAGCAATTAGAAAGGATATGTTTAATATGTGTCGTTGTATTGACATAAGAGTTTACATATCATTATGCATTTGAAACTGTGTTTAAATCCTAAGACATAGACTTAAGGAACCATTCACATCTTTGCAGTGATAAGACGAGTTTTTTAAAATACTGATTTACTGTCAATACATTGCCTGATACCATATCCTAAGTGTATATATATATATGTATGATACACACACATATATATGTATGATACATACCACATTTATTGGTTTAATGTACCAGCATGACACAGGAAAGTAACATATAAACAGGCATTGGTAATGAACAGGTTAAATTTTTAATTGATTTTCGCGGGCTTTTTGAGTGTACTTAAGCTGGCAGTCACCGCTTCTCCCCACTCCGAGACGAAGCCCTATCTGTAAGGGTGAAACGCGTAGAGGGGAGATTGCGGTGTAGCCCTTGTGCTGTGTTGAATAAAGTTTTTTCAGAAGAACATCCGGGAGCTTCATTTCCTCAGACATGCGCAGTAGCGCCGTTTCTCTTCTTCTTCCTGAACTTCACTGATGGCGGCACGCAGTAGCTGTGGAGGAGAGCGGGTCCCAGACCAACGGCGCAGGAGAGGTAAGAGGACATCCCCCTGCACAGGTCAATTCAGTGGCCACGCACAGCTCCCTCCCACATAGCCACATTGTCTGGAGACACCCTGAGGGTGCGTCTGCCCATTAACACGGAAGCGCATGACAGCGTCACTACATATAAGATATTTGTCATCTTAACTCTATGCCCAGGACATACTTGGAAACGAAAGGTAATGCTCAATGTATTACTTCCTGGTAAAACATTTTATAAATAAATAAAGAAAGAAATAAGGTGACAGACAAAGTTCTATTGCAGCATGAAACTAGGTGGATTTATGTAAGGAATCCGCTCCTGGCTTTGATAATAGCCTTGCAGACCTCTGCAGTTACAAAGGCTTCCTCTGGCAATCAATGGCACATGTTCTGCCTCTCATTGCAGCTTCAGCCCTGTGCTCCGTCATTGGAGGAATGCTCACACACCTCCTCCCTGTGATTGGATCTCCGCCCTGTATATGCTGGGCTTTGGCACTGAGTCAGTGCCGAGCATAATCCTTCTCTGGACGTTACTGTTTATATGTACTTTTGTGGTGGTGTTGTTTAATGGGACAACTTCATCAATATCCATATGGGAACCTATTATGATCCAAACCCTGGAACTAGTAACACTGGGCACTGACTGTTTTGCAAAATGACTGTTGGACAAGGGATAATGACTAATAAAGTGTTTTTCAACCAGAGTTCCTAGGAACCCTCAGGTTCCCCGAGCATCCCCAAAAGGGTTTCTTGCCATTTTCTGGTCATTTGAAAATTTTACCAAATACAGAAGAATTTACAATGCATCTGATCTCAGACATGCTATTAGAGAGGGTTGGGGTTCCTCACAATGCATCTGATCTCTGAAGTGCTATTAGAGAGGGTTGGGGTTCGTTACAATGCATCTGATCTCAGACGCGCTATTAGAGAGGGTTGGGGGTTCCTCAGAATTTCACATAGGTTTCCTTAACCAAAAAAAGTTGGAAACAACTGGACTAATATATCATAATTGGTGTATGAGCACCTGAGCCAATAAATGCAGCTGAAATTAGATTGATATGGAGTCCTTTAATCTCAATTTATGCTTCCCTGATACTGATGATAATATGTGAATTGTGTTTTGACTAAACATCAATAACAACCACTTGAATCCAACAATACACTTGGATCTCTGAGTGGAATGTTGTGGCAATACTTAGTATGTCTTTAGCCATCACATGGCTTTATGCAAGCGATGTCCCGATTGATCGGAGGCATGCTGACCTACATAGTAACCAGTGAATTAAGCCTAGAAATCGGCAAATCTGCATTATACTGTGCTCTCAAATAAGATATATCAGCAAATCCGGGAGTTCAAGTATGTGAATATACAGTGAGAGGAACTCAAAATGTGAATGGAATGGCGAGGAGGGGCAAATAATGGACTTTATATTTATCCACATAGTCAATATTTGATTGTTATGAGTGATTAATCCATATTGTGACAGCGAGAGTGTCATGTACGTCACCCTGCGATCCCGCAACCTGCATACGGGACAAGAGTTAATAATCATACTGGAAAGCGGCCCCACTTTTCACCCCCACAGAGGTCACTTAAATGGACAATATCTGCCCTAAAGGACAAGGATTAATACACAGCCGTAAGCTGCCCCTCTTTTCACCTTCGCAAAGGTCCCTCAAATGAGTTAACATCTCCTCTAAATCTGTCCAAATATACCACCGTCAGGAACAGCAGACAAGTGAGCACATGACTTAGATATGCAACCAGGGTTAATACACATGGCTACTCTAGCCAACTCCCCTTCCGCCTCCGCAAGGTACCTCCAGTGAGTTAATATTAACTCCTACTCAATTGCAAATCATATCTATCCACTTCCACCACGTGGGGTATGCAAATAAAAGATGTCAAATTAATATTTGCGAGGGCCCCAGGTCCCAGTTTATTATAGAAAAAACTATGCACTTTAACACACCAAAATCAGTTGTAGCAAAATGTGTCCGAAAACGTAAACATTTTCCCGAGAGTGTGCAACAGTTAATTCGGAGCCCAAAGCATTACTTATTAAATGTTTATATATATATATATATATATATATATATATATATATATATATATATATATATAAATATAAATACAGTGCTTAGATTACAGAATAGAACCAATGCTGTATGGTGCTCCAAAACAAAAAGTAGCAGTAATGGTGATGATGTGGCAAAGTCTTATGTGGAATACCCCTCCAATAATCTGTGATGAGGCTGGAAAGTGGCTATCCCCAAAATATGTGTGACTGGTAAAATGAAATCCTACGTAGCAATGAAGTAAGGATATTATATCAAACACCTGCCGGTGTCCAGTACTATTGAAACATCTTGATATGGGGAAAAGTAAACAATAAATGTCCAGATAGCCAAATCACAAGGAACAGAGCAGAGGAAAAGATTCACATGGGATGTATATCCTCAGGTAAACGGTGAGCCCACTTTGTCCAATGGTCCAGGAGTGAAGGTGTGCATCCGTCTGCAGGAATGAATAGACAGGAGAAGGGAGAAAGACGGAGCACTACATCCAGTGCTATCCAGCCAAAAACAACATGAGTGCGTTCCCACGATAAAAATGAAATATTTAATGGATCATAGCAACAAACAGCACACCAACGCGTTTCGGACTATACAGTCCTTGACCATCTTAATCCTAAATGTAAGTGACAAATTAATATATGTCCCTTATTATCTGTTATACATACAGTGTGTGATGTCAGAACGTGCCCCTCGGTGACGGTTACAGATTTGTTACTTTTATTATGTAGAGGAGATGACATCACAGGATATTCTCATTTTTAATAAAGTCACTCTTGGTTTGATACTTTCTGTAGCTATGCTCCTGGCTATCCATAAACCCCCTGCAGAGAAATGCTTTGAAGCTTAGCTGTAAAAGAATCGTGTTTAGAACAGTTGTCACAGCGGCCACATTTTATTCCAACCTCTGCCCTTATCTGGACACAATCAGCAACATGCAACCCATCTGGCCCTTTTAAGTGGGCCCATACAGGATAGGCACCCCCAATAAAGCTCTCTTTGAAGCCAAGTACAAACCTTGAAAAAGTCCTGACATGTTACAACCCCAACAGATGTTATTTTAAAATAAAACTCCAATCACATTAACCCCTGATGCAACAGATGGATTAAAATACATAATATCTCATGACATTATCATGACACTTTTATGTGAATATTTCCAATTTTAATCATTTTCGAGTTGTACATTTTTTCTTCTCTACTGTGATCCAGTGTTCCTGCAAATTATTTGGGGATCTTTTGCATAACATTTTTGATGCTGCTATTAAAATCAAACGGTGGGGTTTATAATATATTTTGATTGAGATCTATGTAGAGAGGGTGCAATTTCACCTTTCCACATATAGTGCCTTGTATATATCAGGTGCAAAAGCAACCTGGCGAAGGCTAACCTGGCGAAGGCTAACCTCGAAATTCTGTACTGCTTTTCTGTATACTGTATACACCACACTGCATAATACATCTTTTTTCTTTATTCAAATTGTCAGGAGTCAGGAGTTTGAGAATTTGTCCTATTTTTCGTGCTGCAGGCCCCTTGTTTTTGATTAATTTCGGATGTGTACATGAGTAACCATGGATAAGGAGAGATCTACCGCTCACCTAATACTTAGATATTTATAATGAAAAGTCACAAGGTGCATGAGGGAATATATTGAATCTATTTACACATAGGAGGTAAGGTTTAGAGAAAACCCTTCCACCACAAGAAGCCCTCAAAAATTGCACTCATGTGTGGTACTCAAATGGAGGATAACTTTGATCCAGGATACACATTATCCTATACTACCAGTCATAGTGAGTGGAAAAAGCAAAAATATTAAATCTTTAATAGTTATCTACAAAAACCACAGGGTGTAATATACATGGAAAGTTTAAAATTACGGCAGTGGAATATGACTAAAAAATGGGGAATACTCATTTATGTGGGAAGATATTCTTAATTCCCACACAGGGTTAATACTCCCTGAGTAAAGAACTTCCACCACAGTTAATCACAGTACAGGGAATTGGAATATACCTGCGTAGCAGATGTGTCCAGGGGATATTTCCCTCTAGGTATAGACACTCAAAGATACACTTGCCCACAATGTATGATGCATGAGTCAGATATCAAAAATGTATCCTTATGTATATATTCCTCCAATGTGTCTTAGGGGAGCAATCCTTGCAAGATTACACAGTAACAAGCAGGTATAATTTAACCTCTTGCTACATGCCTAGATGTTGCACCCTCCTGTTGGTAAAGACACAGAATACAATAGAGCTGGAAAATAAATTATCTATTAGATTGGTAGATTACCAACTCTATTTAACAACCACACAAAATCGGACCAAAGGTAAGTTGCTGTAACAATCATATCCTATATATAGTCTCTAGTGCATGCACTTAGCAATATCTATAAATGCAAGCGATGACAATACAAAACATGCTAGTGCACCTTGGACTGTCACTGGAGCATTGTAACTAAGATTGTGATAATACACTCTAGCTACAATGTAAATAGGTACCTACCTATTTACCTACCTATTTACATTGTAGCTAGAGTGTATTATCACGATCTGTGTTACAATGCTCCAGTGACAGCAACTTACCTTTGGTCCGATTTTGTGTGGTTGTTAAATAGAGTTGGTAATCTACCAATCTAAGATAGATAATTTATTTTCCAGCTCTATTCTATCCTGTGTCTTTACCAACAGGAGGGTGCAACATCTAGGCATGTAGCAAGAGGTTAAATTATACCTGCTTGTTACTGTGTAACCTTGCAAGGATTGCTCCCCTAAGACACATTGGAGGAATATATACATAAGGATACATTTTTGATATCTGACTCATGCATCATACATTGTGGGCAGGTGTATCTTTGAGTGTCTATACCTAGAGGGAAATATCCCCTGGACACATCTGCTACGCAGGTATATTCCAATTCCCTGTACTGTGATTAACTGTGGTGGAAGTTCTTTACTCAGGGAGTATTAACCCTGTGTGGGAATTAAGAATATCTTCCCACATAAATGAGTATTCCCCATTTTTTAGTCATATTCCACTGCCGTAATTTTAAACTTTCCATGTATATTACACCCTGTGGTTTTTGTAGATAACTATTAAAGATTTATTATTTTTGCTTTTTCCACTCACTATGACTGGCAGTATAGGATAATGTGTATCCTGGATCAATGTTATCCTCCATTTGAGTACCACACATGAGTGCAATTTTTGAGGGCTTCTTGTGGTGGAAGGGTTTTCTCTAAACCTTACCTCCTATGTGTATATAGATACATGAGTAACCATCCTACGTGTATTAGCACCTTTCCAAAAAAAATTATTATAGTAGTTTTAGTGCCCACCATACCCAATCTGTCCAAATATTGGCAATCAGACATGTCCCTGGATCAATATCCTTCCCATGTTTACTTATTTTGTATATCCCTGTATACCTTTCCTTGTTTTTTGTTTGTTTTTGTTTCCATCCTTTTTTTTAAAGATATCTATTGTATCTTCCACCACAATATCAATGGGTAATTATTTCCATATATTAATTGCCCTTACTGTAAAGAACCCTTTCCTTTGTTGCTGGTAAAATCTCCTTTCCTCCAACCTTAAGGGATGACTGAGTCATTTGTAATATCCTTGGGACGAGTTATTTTGAAATATCCATGTATTGACCTCAAAAATAGTTGTATATAGTTATCATATCCCCTCTCTGATGCCTCTTTTCTAATGTAAACAACTCTAATTTAGCCAATATTAATAATAGTTTCCCATAACCTAGATGTGACCATTTCAATGGTTGGGCCTTTATCATTCCTCCATGAACTGGCTATCATAGGCTTTGTAGCTTAGAGATTGTGCTTTAAGAGATTATATTTTTGTCTGTCCAGGCCCTCAAAGGATTTATGTAGGAGGAAGATCCAAAGATCCATAGGGAACAGCGCTACAGTGGCCTGATGTATTAATCTCTGATCTTTTTCCCATAGCAGTTTGATCTTCAGACAGTCCCACCATATGTGGCCCAGTGTTCCAATGAGACTGCATTCCTCCAGCAAAGTGGAGATTGCTTGGGAGAAATTGCATAGAGGTTTTTTTGTAGGGAGACCATACCATCTATGCATAAGTTTAAAATTGATCTCCCTAATGGCTGAACATTTGGAAGATCTTGCCACCCTATCAAATATTTCTCCCTGTCATCATAATAGGGAGGGGGATAGGGGAAAGCACCACCTTGGAGGTGGGATCCGAAGTCAGTTCGGTTCCGGGATTCTGCTTTCCTCCCCCTCTTTACTTCTGGAGGGAGGTGGTTATTTGCAGAATAAAAACTATGTTTGGATTTAACAATTTAACACCCTCAGCAGTTCTAACAGTCTTATTTAAACAACCATTTAACCAACCTGAGTTAACCCTTTCCCCCAAATATAACCTGTTTAATTAACATATAAAACAGTCAAACCATATAAACTCCCCAGGACATTGAAGCAAAGGCATAGATGCAAAGAAGTATAAAAATTATGCAATCTGCACCAATTTCGCTCCAAAATTGCTATTGTATGTACAGTATATATGTGTGTATATATATATATATATATATATATATAAATATATATATATATATATATATATATATATATATATATATATATATATATATATATATATATATATATAAAAAGATAGAATCTGCAGCACACTCAAAAAGAGCGACATACAATGATCCTCTAACCAACAGGGGGAAACGCTTTTCTCGCAAAACAGCCCAAGGGAGACCGGAACAGACATATTCGTCAGAATCAGAACTATCTAGTGATGTCTCTTTTTTAGAGAAGGATCCTTCCCAAGGAGGAGAAAAGGAGGTACGCGAAGGGCAAGGAACCAGGTCCAGAGGAAGAGGAGGACGCAGATCACGCCAACCACATCAACAGATGATAACACGCTCATTTCAACAGGGATTTCATCAATAATAAACATCTTGTCATACACTCTTATGGATATTGAGCATCAAGTTCTTCAAAAGAGGCTCTCATTTGCCCCCACGCATGGTGCTGACTTTTTTTTAAAGACCTCGACATCAATAGGTTCTTTAAAAACTTAAGGTGGAAAGCCTTTTTTGCACATGGAAAACATGACACTATACTAGAACCATCTGCTCCAGCAACCACTGTACTGGAGTCTAATGGGGACCAATCATCTGGGACAGCACAGAATACCATATTGAATCGGGCCAAGGACCTCAAGAATAAAAGCCTACAGAATCCGCCATCCACGAACCATTCTGTGGAAACGTATATTCAAATGACTTTGGCTGAATTAACAAAACTTAAACTAAAGAAGAAACAGACTGGGGCTGGGAACAGGCCTAATATTACCAAATTGGAGAGGGAGGCATTGAAAAATCTGAGGCTCAATCAATCAATCATAGTCAAGCCTGCAGAAAAGGGGGGTGCGATAGTTGTCATGGATAGAGCATCATATCGCTCTGAAATTCTGAGACAACTGTCGGACCATGACAACTATCTCCCCCTGACACAAGATCCTACTCCTAGGATAGGACAGACAATTCAGGCACTATTGGCAAGGGCAGAGACTATGGGATTGATTAATAAACAGCTGAAGTCCTATCTAACTGTGAAGGTGAAATTGGGATACCTGGCGCTTAAAGAGTCACTGTGTCCATGGGAAACAAAACCAGTCTCTGAAGAGTGTTTCAAAGTCCAAAACTTGAAGTAGATGGCTGTGATGTTTCTTTCTTGCTATTGTTCTTCAATACACCTGAAATTGATAAAAGGGTACACCATTGCGCAGTATCACTGATATTTGATGTTAGCCCCTTATTCCAACTTCCCCAGTGTGGACTGAATACACTTACAGGAGTGTTTCTTTTAGGGTACAGTGGAGACAATCTGTGCTTTATTCCCTTTATGTTCTTTATGTACCTCGAATCCCCAGGGTACTTCCTTAATGCCTTGGGATTTTCGTAGTGTCCAAAATACCTCGAACTCCACGAACCCCCAAATGAGGAATGAACAGTGAAAGAAGGGGGGTCACAAATTTATTGAAAAAGGATGAATACATGTGTTACAAAATAACACAAGGATGCCGTCCGCTGCTTGTACTGCGCTTCCTTCGCTTGCACCGGAAGAGAAGGGCTCTCTCACAGCTTCTCCTGACCGGTTTGGTGTAACTGGTGTCTCTCCCCCCACTCGGTCACGTTCCGGTTTGTGACCAGCGGTTATGGCAGACTCCTCACCTCACAAGCCGCAGGGACAGCACTGCGCTCACGGGATCCTAACTCCTCCCACCCTAAAGCGTTTCGTGACGTAGGCTATCTAACTGTGGATGACCCCATTATCCCTGTACTATATGTACTTCCAAAAGTGCATAAGAGGCTTGATGACCCTTTGGGGTGTCCCATAGTGGCGGGTACCAATTCTATTTTTGAAAAAATTGCTACATTCTTGGACATAATGTTCAGACCCCTTGTCACTATGGGTCTTTCCTACTTACAGGATACCACCCAATTCCTGTTACACCTTAGGACGCTGAATATCAATACACCAAATATGCTCCTGGTTACCATGGATGTGGACAGCCTCTACACGTCTATCACTCACTGTGAGGGTGTGGAGGCTGTCCGTTTCTATCTCGCTCAGACAAAAACATTCACTGAACAGGAACAGGATTTTCTTTTGTCATTACTTAAAATGGTGTTATTTGAGAATTATTTTTTTTTCGAGGATCGTTTTTTCAATCAGGTATGAGGGACCGCGATGGGTTCCAACGTGGCTCCCTCGTACACAAACATTTTCATGAACTTCTTTGAGGACCACCAGGTTTACACCAATCCGTTATTTGAAGAATGCGCCATTACTTGGCAACAGTATATAGATGACATTTTCCTTGTGTGGTCGGGCAGTATGGACTCTCTCCTCTTGTTCCATCAGCAAATGAACATGGCCCTGGACACCATCAGCTTCACCATGCACTATAACCTGAAAGAGGTCTGTTTTCTAGATAGGTACGTGATGACACACTTCCGGTGACGTCATCCGAAAGTACAGAGAGATCGAGAGCGAGCACACAGCTCTGAGAGACCATCAGGTTGTATACTGACAAGAAGAAGCCCATTACTGTGGTAGACCATTTGCGCATTGGTATTGATAGCCACAAATGGCTGCACCTATCCCCAGGCACAGCGACGCACTTGTTTAAAGTAGTGGCGGCGCCATGTCAATTATAGTGACGCCCTGACTGGTAACTCTGAAACCGGACGGCGCGCCCCAAGTCAGCCTATTTGCAATAACATACTACTACTATTACGGTACCCCATACACCTGATACATGACTACAAAGTGTCAGAACTGGGGGTGCATATACTTTGTTATCTGCATATTATATAGGGTGACGCCATACAAGTACTATATAGCCCCATAGGGGATAACCAATACAGCAGCAATCTCTACCCTTGTGGACTTCCATTCACAGTATATAGGGCATACGCAGAACTGTTAGCATACAGTGAACTGTTGTAGAGAGCTCAAGAAGGAGTATATATTATGTGTACATTGCCCTGAATTCAATTGGAGTTTCTCATTGTCCAGATGAGTTTATAAGCACTCACTGACGACTCACCTTTCTCTCTGTGCCCCCCTGAAGCCACATAGTGGCGTTTTAATAATTAAGATTTCTTGTATATATGTTAAATAAATGTGATTTTAATATTGTTTATGTATGGCTATGGAGGTTACTCCAAGGATTGAATCTTTCCCAGCCTAGCATTTCTGGTTTAGCGAGTGCAAATAGGAATCTTTTAGGCCACTGCTGTGACCTTTCACCGTTTTCTAGTACATACCCCTCCTGTATGCACCCTATCTTTTGATTACCAGCACATATGTAAAATAGGACACTTTAGGTGAGCGGTAGCCATTTTTCTGATCTGTTTTCTAGATACCAGAGTATATATTGGGCAATGCCCTACAGACGGATCTGTACCATAAGAGTACGGATCGCAATACTCTGTTACTGCATGAGAGTTTTCATCCTTCTCACAGCATTTGTTCTCTCCCCAAGAGTCAACTGTACAGGGTGAAGAGGATTGCCAGCAAACCTGTAAACCTAGATATTCAATTAAATCTAATGGTTGATAAATTCATAGCCAGGGGCTATCCCCGGTCGGCACTAGAGACTGAAAGGACACTGGTATCTAATATGGATAGGGAACTATTACTCTGTCCAAAACCAAGGAACAAGATGACGACAGAATTCCATTTGTCAGCACATACTCTACTGCTAGTGCTGACATCAGTCGTCTCATCCGCAAATTTTGGTACCTTATCCAAGCGGACATTAAACTTAATAAAATACTCACTGCACCGCCGTTGACGTCCTACAGAAGGGAGCCCACGATAAGAGACTCTGTAGTTAGGGCCGACTTTGGGACAGACTAGGTTTTTGAGCACACCACTTCAGGGAACTTTTCCATGTCTTTCCTGTGCCCAATGCGGAAATATACAAAAGGGGCCAACATTTACACATCCCCAAACAGGGCGTAAATATCACATGAAACATTACACCACATGTGATACAGACTTCGTGGTGTACCTGATCAAGTGCCCGTGTGGTATGGCCTATGTTGGCAAAACAACCCTCAAACTGAAGGAGAGGGTGAGCCAGCATAAGTCCACGATTCGACGTCGGGTTCAAGATCAACCGGTGTCCGCACACTTTGTAGCAGCAGGACATGGTATTAGTCAGCTACGGGTACAAATTATAGACCACGTCTCAAAACCGAGACGTGGAGGCAATAGGGTTCTTACCCTTAAGAAACGTGAGGCCTACTGGATACATGAATTGGGGACCTTACATCCCATGGTCTTAACCGTGATTACGACTTGACGGGCTTCTGAGGAGTGGACTTTATGTGGCCGAAGGATGCTAATATTGGTTATCTATCGGTGGGATGCTATTTGGGATAGTGGCCTTTTACTACGGCACTACCCTATTGGTGTCAACCATCACCATTTTGCTCCTTGTTAGTCCATACACATGCTATGTGTACCCGCTATTATCTCAGCGTATACACGTGACCAGTTAGTGGGGTTCCCCCTGGTTTTCGTGTATATCCGTAGGACTCAAAGTATTAGGTTCTGTACCTCCTGTCTTATTATTGTATCCTACATACTGGCTTTATATCATCCTGCTTGTTACCTGGGCACCAGCCCATCTGATATGGACTATTCATTGCAGTTCACAATGTGACATGTCTGTCCATTTACTTTAATTGTATTTTTGCCTTAATTGTTCTATCCATCCTGTCCATTGCTTCCCTGTCCCTCTTTTATTTATTTGTCACTCATGATGTGTTATTATTATTTTTTATTTTTCTCTTTGGTTGTGGTACTGCTGTTCACTTTGTTAGTCAATATTCTTGGATATGCAGTTGGAGAGTTTAATGACATAGATTGAACCAAGCTTGGAGATGGTTTGTCCACTCCTTACTTTCAGCTGAGTGTTGTAGTGTTGTTTAGTAATTAAGGGTAGCATATGCTAATGGATGATGTATACACAGGCTCTGATTGGCTGTATAGTTAAGCATCAGTATATACACAGCTGCTGGGTGTTTGCAATCTTGTTCTCTAGGGTTTTCTCTATGGTTGTTCTTCCTATATATTCCACTTTCTTTTCATTGACAATACAGAGCTTGAGAAAAGACTTTGTGGTCAGAAACGTACGTCGCTCTGCTAGAGTTTCTGAGACTGCCTGATGTATATCGTGGATTAAATAACTTTTCATTTTGAGTGTGCTGCGGATTCTATCTTTTTGTATATCCCACAGACTGTCCGGTGTTCTCTGTCTATCTGCCAGCACCTGGATTTCTGATAAGTATTTATTACTATTTGTATGAGTATAGTTCCTTTCTTGTATAGTTCCTTTCTTCAGTTTTTGTGTGTGTATATATATATATATATCTTATACTATATTAGTGAAAGCACTGTATGTTTGCCTGCCTGCCTGCATGCATGCATGCATGCCTGCCTGCTGGATGTCCGGTGTCCCTAGCGGCAATCTCATTGGTCCCTTGGCCCGCCCGCCCCCGCACACCTCTCATTGGCCTCACACACTCACACCACCCCCTTGGCCCGCCCCCCACACCTCTCATTGGCCTGAGGCGGAGTGACGGGCCAAAGGTCCAAAAAAATAAATCACACACACACACACACACACACACACACACACACACACACACACACACACACACACACACACACACACACACACACACACACACACACACACACACACACACACACACACACACACACACACACACCTCTCCTCTCCCCTCTCCAAATCACCTCTTCCCCCTCCCCAGCGGCATCACCTCTTCCCCCTCCCCAGCGGCATCACCTCTTCCCCCTCCCCAGCGGCATCACCTCTTCCCCCTCCCCAGCGGCATCACCTCTTCCCCCTCCCCAGCGGCATCACCTCTTCCCCCTCCCCAGCGGCATCACCTCTTCCCCCTCCCCAGCGGCATCACCTCTTCCCCCTCCCCAGCGGCATCACCTCTTCCCCCTCCCCAGCGGCATCACCTCTTCCCCCTCCCCAGCGGCATCACCTCTCCCCGCTCCAAATCACCTCTCCCCCCTCCCCGCTCCAAATCACCTCTCCCCCCTCCCCGCTCCAAATCACCTCGCTTCCCGCAGCTGCCACGCGGCGCGTAAGATGGCGGACCCCCTTCCTCCCTCGCGGCGCCGAGTCAGACGGTGGCGGCGCCCGGAAGTACAGGTAGGTGTCGCTCCCCACCTCCGGCGCCAAACGGAACTAAAGAAAGGGCGCATCAACTGAGGTGTGTGTGTGTGTGTGTGTGTGTGTGTGTGTGTGTGTGTGTGTGTGTGTCACTGTCCACTGCCCCCCCCTCCTATCCACTGCCCCCCCCTCCTGTCCACTGCCCCCCCCTCCTGTCCACTGCCCCCCCCTCCTGTCCACTGCGTCCCCCCTCCTGTCCCCCCTCCTGTCCACTGCCCCCCCCTCCTGTCCACTGCCCCCCCCTCCTGTCCACTGCCCCCCCCCCTCCTGTCCACTGCCCCCCCTCCTGTCCACTGCCCCCCCTCCTGTCCACTGCCCCCCCTCCTGTCCACTGCCCCCCCCTCCTGTCCACTGCCCCCCCCTCCTGTCCACTGCCCCCCCCCTCCTGTCCACTGCCCCCCCTCCTGTCCACTGCCCCCCCCTCCTGTCCACTGCGTCCCCCCTCCTGTCCACTGCGTCCCCCCTCCTGTCCCCCCTCCTGTCCACTGCCCCCCCCTCCTGTCCACTGCCACCCCCCTCCTGTCCACTGCCCCCTCCCTCCTGTCCACTGCCCCCCCCCCTCCTGTCCACTGCCCCCCCCCCTCCTGTCCACTGCCCCCCCCTCCTGTCCACTGCCCCCCCTCCTGTCCACTGCCCCCCCCCTCCTGTCCACTGCCCCCCCCTCCTGTCCACTGCCCCCCCCTCCTGTCCACTGCCCCCCCCTCCTGTCCACTGCCCCCCCCCTCCTGTCCACTGCCCCCCCCCTCCTGTCCACTGCCCCCCCCCCCTCCTGTCCACTGCCCCCCCCTCCTGTCCACTGCCCCCCCCCTCCTGTCCACTGCCCCCCCCCTCCTGTCCACTGCCCCCCCCCCTCCTGTCCACTGCCCCCCCCCTCCTGTCCACTGCCCCCCCCTCCTGTCCACTGCCCCCCCCCTCCTGTCCACTGCCCCCCCCCTCCTGTCCACTGCCCCCCCCCCCTCCTGTCCACTGCAGGAAATGCAGGGGGAGGAATCCATGCCTTTGAGGCGCCCCCCCCCTCCCTTTGACGCCCCCCCCCCTCCCTTTGACGCCCCCCCTCCCTTTGACGCCCCCCCCCCTCCCTTTGACGCCCCCCCCTCTCCCTTTGACGCCCCCCCCTCTCCCTTTGACGCCCCCCCCCCTCCCTTTGACGCCCCCCCCTCCCTTTGACGCCCCCCCTCCCTTTGACGCCCCCCCCTCCCTTTGACGCCCCCCCCTCCCTTTGACGCCCCCCCCCTCCCTTTGACGCCCCCCCCCCTCCCTTTGACGCCCCCCCCTCCCTTTGACGCCCCCCCTCCCTTTGACGCCCCCCCCCTCCCTTTGACGCCCCCCCCCCCTCCCTTTGACGCCCCCCCCCTCCCTTTGACGCCCCCCCCTCCCTTTGACGCCCCCCCCTCCCTTTGACGCCCCCCCTCCCTTTGACGCCCCCCCCCCTCCCTTTGACGCCCCCCCCTCCCTTTGACGCCCCCCCCCCCTCCCTTTGACGCCCCCCCCTCCCTTTGACACCCCCCCTGCCTTTGATGCCCCGCGCGCACACACTGACTGACTGCCGCACGCACGCACACACTGACTGACGCGCACACAAAGCCTGACTGACGCACGCACACACTGACTGAGGCACACACTGACTGTGTGTGCGTCAGTCAGTCTGTGTGTGTTTGTGTTTCTGCCTCAGACTCACTGACGCGCGAGCAAACACACAGTGACTGACGCACACACGCTACATGAAGCTGTAAAGGAGGGAGGGAGGGAGGGAGGGGGGGGACTGGATTGATGTGAATGGGGGACAAACAGAGAGAGGGGGGAGGAGAGAGAGGAACGGGAACATTACATCCCGGGCAACGCCGGGTCCTTAAACTAAATGAATCAACTTCAGAGACAGGGCTACTAAAAGTAGAAAGTCAAAAATCAAGGCATCCGCGCTTGTGCTTTCTTTAGTGGTGTGCGCTGATAAGTCTGAGACCCTTGCAGCTGTGCACTCGGAGTACTCCCAAGCCTCCTATGTCTGATCCCCTTGAAAGAGGTTGCACCCACAAATGACAAAAGAAATGCAACCAGTGCACTGGGGGGTCAGTATTGACAATAGATCAAACCTTTGTCTGAATCAGACACAACTTTGTAGTAGGGCTTTTGGGTTTGTCTGTACAAAAGCACAAATGGGACAAGAATAACTGCAGAAACCATGACCGACGTGTTAATATCATCACAGGTCCCTTTTTGGTAGAGCAGTCCTGAACTCTATATCCAATATACGGTACTGTCCTGCAGCATATGTTGTTGCATACAAATACAAGATAACAATACAATTGATGGCCTGCAGAAATCTGTGCCAATAGAGACATCCAGAAATGTGGCAGCTTTAGAGATCTTGAAGGTAACATGTCAGCTCAGGGCTCATATGGTACCAGAATGCCATCAATGCTAAATATAGAAAGAAAGAAATAATGGACAGAGATAAAATATATGGAAAGAAAGTGCCATCAAAACATCTGTTGCTGAAGATTTTGCAATGCATTGAAACACAATGTAACCCCTTGGTTGTGTTACAGGCCCCACGAGCAGTAAAGGCATTAAGTGATGTGGAAGCAGTGGGGAGATGCAGAGATTCTATTTTGTTCTATCCTTTCTGCTTTGTTTGGAAAGACGAACATTTAATACTGATTAATGCAAACAATATTCACCATTCCCCACGCGGCCTGTAGATTTGCATACTTTAAGTCCCCTCGTACCAATGTTAACCAGATTATGCTAATCAGTAAGGTACAGACGCCCCCACCCATCACAA
Organism: Ascaphus truei; assembly: GCF_040206685.1. Taxonomy (NCBI): domain Eukaryota; kingdom Metazoa; phylum Chordata; class Amphibia; order Anura; family Ascaphidae; genus Ascaphus; species Ascaphus truei. Next base: position 332,160,793 of record NC_134485.1, on the reverse strand, counting down.
CATCCCACTAACATTTCCATTTTTCAATTCTGCTGATATTGATCAGTCGGGTCACAATCTGCCCCACTCTGTTTTATAATAAACAGATGAGGTTTTTTTCTTTAGCAATTTTAATAAAGGTGTCTTAACCAAACAGCATTGCATATTGTTTTCTGATTAGATAAGGAACTGGGAGAGAGGCAGTGCGGTTCTATGTATGACAAGCACTAAAAGAAAAACAAAGTAGGAATGGATTAAAAAGACTGAAAGGAAAGATTCTAGCAGTTTGTAGCTTACATTTAGTTTCGTGAGAGGGGAATTAGGGTGAAACTTGTTCACAATGGGTTGACCTTCTGGATCCAAGCTTGATCCTGTCCTGTTTAATTATTCTGAAAGCGACAGTAGCAATTTTTGGGGGAGAAATTTCACAAATGAGGTGACATTTGCTGATATTTATTTTTTCCCCGACAAATTTCACAAAAACGGCACGCTTTGGAGAAAAAAAAAACTTGCCAAGCATTAAAATTCAATGTGCATTGAAACACACAAACAAATTGCATCTGGTCACATGGCCACTGCCATTTTTGCTAAATCACAAACAAAAAAGGTGCTGGAACTCATTTCCTGTTCGTTCCCCCACATAAATAACCCTGGTTATTATCATTATCAGCATTATTATTTTTCATTCACTGTTCGACGGTGCTGCTTTTACAGCATATACTGCTTATCACAGTACAAGCACATAAACAGGGGATATTGATGCAATACTGTGCAATGTGCACATTAAAATACTGAAAATAGATGAAAAATTGGAATCTTTGCTCCCCAGAATCAACAATTAACGAAGAAAGTAGTAAATAGCAGTAAAGTTGGTGTTGAACGGCTTGATATGGGCTTTTATGATCTTTTAGTATGATCTTTTAGAACAGTTTGTAACTATAATGTTTACTGTAGAATCTTTAACCTCTTCCCTCCTCCACTCACCATCATATATGGCCACATCATTTGAGCATATCAACAGCCTTGTGTTAATGCTGAGATGTTGTACTATTGAGTCCAATGGAAAAACAAATGCTGTCCCTTTGCTTTTCAAACAGCAATTATAATAACAACACATCTACATTTCTGTTACTCTTACTTAAATGTTAAGTATTGGTATAAGATTGGGGGATTTTTGTTTTTATTTGCTAGGAGAGGGGGGAGAGCTGACTATACTCATGAATGGTTTGAAATGGTGCAACATTATTTATTGATTGAAATAGTGAATGGTGATAAAATCATAGTCTGGGGTTTTAGTTGTAGTAAGTAGTCAAAAGTTACTTACATGCGCATACTGTATCTTTATTAGACATTGTCCAGAGACTCACATTCATTTCAAATAAATGTTGATGTTTTTAAATCATAAATTGCACTGCTACCTTTTTCTCTGATTGTGATATTAGCATGGAGAGGTACATTGCCATGAAAAAAATGTTGCACTTTTGTGTTACTGGTAATCTGAGAGTGCTCATTGTAAACGTTTTGGTAAAAGTAACACACCACTTAATACAAGGTCTGCTTGAAGGGGAATGTTTGAGATGATTTGCTTACTACCATTCAGTGAATCTGATGTGAATATTGTATCCATTCTAGGATACAGTAGTGATGTCATTTTTGTAAAAGATTGGAACCCACATAGAATGTTTTCCATGCAAAGAAACATTTAGAATCAATATAGTTAATGTACATACAAACCTCCTCATTTGTCGATAAAGTAACCTAGAATAGAAACACATTTCATATGTAGCAAGTCAGAAGCAGTTTGCTTTTACCACTGGGTGATTTTTAAACTAGATTTGTTTTGTGTAGTAAACAAGAACAACTTACCATATTTAAATAGAAAACGTGTGTTACTCTGCCGAAATAAGCCCTAATACACAAAAAATACTGGATCCCTACTGAGATCATGTTAATTACTATAGAACCAGGGTATATTAGCTTTCCCAACAGACTTTCACGATGCCATACAGTAATCTGAATATCTCCTTAGAGGAAAAAGAAAAAATCAAGAAAAAAAAGAAAATGACAGTGCTCACACCTGTGCATTTCTCAAAAAACCCTTTATGGTAACATAGCATTTTTTATTTATGTTTCTACAAAGATTTGCAATCAAGAAACGTATGTATGATTTATGAATGATTTATTTACAAAAGCCCCTTGTGACCTTGGACCAATGCTGAGTGACTGAGCAAAGCAAACCACAAGTGGTTTGTCAGAGGTCACTTGGGTTGCATGCAAAAAAAAAATGATTTATACGACACAACCCTAAACACATAATCTATTTTATGCAGTAGAATGCCATTTACATGCTCTGCTTTGCACTGGTTCTCTTGAGGTTACCTTGGTTCATTGAGTCTCCTGAAGATAAATGACTTGTATTATAGTCCCTCAATGTATATTCCTTTTTAGTAAGACTACCAAAGAACCCCAAAACCAATGGGACATATTAAAACAGTCAATTGTTTTTAAATCCTCTTCTGGCAATAGAATAAACACATTTATATTAATTGCAGAAAGAAAGAAAAATGACTAAATCAACCAATGATCTCAAACAATTTGATAACCTTGATTTTTATTTACTACAAGCATATATGAAGTTGGAACAAACCCTAGCAATGCATTAAGTATGTATAATGGGGAAGATGTATCAATGCAAATACACATGTGTCCTGACACAAGTGCTCCTCGTTATCTTTTTATTGCCCCACGTTAGAAGGTTGTTTGCTAAATATCTTATTTTGTCCTGCAGAGAGGGCAATCTCACCTCAGCTTAAAAGGGCTGAATAAAAAGCAACATACTAAATGCACATTCCATCATTTATGTACAGGTGACAAATATTCTAAAAACAATTCTGTATTCGATATTACAGTAAATACATTATAGGACACCACACATATCTTGTACTGCATTAGTTGCAAATCATACAGTACAGTATATTAGTAGCCACATGACTTACTAAAAACAGAGGCACTTAGGGCATGGCTTCCCATACATTTTTCTGTTAATGTTCTCAGGCCTTCTGTGTGGGTTATATATTATGCTGCGTTACAGGTTAACACACCGGAACGAGTGATAAGTCCCATTCAAGTCAATGGGAGTTAACACTTGTCCAGGTATGTTACCCTGTAACTAAGTTTGATGAATCTGGGAGTCAGGTTGCTATTTCAGCAAAGAAAAGAGCGCAACGGGGACATGTATAAATTTAAAATAAATATGTCTATAGAAAAGAGCAATTAAAAACTCACATAGTAACGTGTGCGTCCCTCATCCAAAACTCGGATCTTATGATGACACAATTTGGAGTCAAGAGATCTTTATAAAGAGGCACCTTCCACAGAATCCCAGGCAACAATTTCCCAAAACGACAAAATACTCCCAAACACTTTTGTGTTAGATCTAATGATCTAATGTCACAACATTCTTGTACGCTAACCTTTACACATTTTGTATCATCACGCTTCATCAAATGTGATGGGGGCATATACATACAGGTCAAAGTACTAACCTCCCACAAACATTAACCCTTTGTACATAAAAAAAACTAATATGGATTCACTACAATAAATGGGCATTATATATCACAAAATGTGTATGTGACTACTACTGTAAGTCATATTGACACAAGGGCTGAACAAATTATAGTGATTAAAATATAGTCTATATCATGTGAAAAATAATAAATATATAAACTATAAACTGCATTCATGTATATATTTAAATATATATAATATTTTAATATCCATATATCAATTTACAATATATATATATATATATATACAGTGTTCGACAAACCTATACATTTGCTCGCCCCGGGCGAGTGGATTTAACCCCCGGGCGAGTAAATATTGGCCCAAGCAGCACACGTTTGGTACTAGGTGGCGAGTAGATTTTTTTGTGTGGCGAGTAGATTTTTTGGTGATTTGTCAACCACTGTATATATATATATACATCACATCACATATGCCCCCATCACATATAATACTGTATATATAAAACAATTTGTAGAAAAATGTTTACTTTAAAAAAATTCAATGTTTGAATTATTTAAATTGTAAATATTAATAAATAATAATTAGAGAACTGAAATGATGCTTGAAAAACATACAGGACACCTACAAGCTCATATTGAACCCCCAAAATAACCACAACATATATATAAGCGTATAAGTGTCACAGAGGAGTGCTACTAAGCACGGCAATATATATTTAAAACCAGAGATGCTTGAAACCAAGGTCTCATTGGATTGTCCACTGGATGTCACTGTTGGGTCTGAAACTGCTACTGTATGTGGAAAGTTAGAGCCACTGTGTTAAATTAATGAAGTCAACACAAAAGTAATACAATAAAAAATGTAAAATAATAATACTGTATTTGTTCTTCTATAACGCTGACAATGTACGGAGCTCTGTACTTAGAATTTTTCAGGCACAATGAGTACCTGTGCCGCAGAGCTTAAACGTTGCTTTCTAAGACACTGGGAGAGGAAATGACTTGCCCAACATCACAAGCACAGCTGATACTGGGATTCAAAACAAGGCTATTTATAAAGGGAATCAGAAGCTAAATTGATGCAGGCACATTTTCAGTATTAATATAGTGTATGAAGCACTTTGAAATGCTGCGCTATCCTGTGTTTCGGGGGCAGGGGGGAGGAGGGGAGTATTAAAAGGATGAGATAGGAAGAAGAAACATGATGGTCATATAATGATATCATACATGTATGTAATGTAAGAAATGTAATTAACAAGTTTCTTACATGTGAACCAGACACAAGCAGAAAATGGGGCAGTGCATCTAAGCAAGCTTCTCTTCACCTTGATAAGTAAACTCCTTACCAGAATACCAGAGGGTCAACTAGAAACATGTATTTTTAGAAACAAACAACTAGCAAATGCTTTCCTGTATCTGATTTTCAGGAGGGCATGGAAAGGTTAGCCAATGTTAATTTCACCCTTAATAGTTATACAGGTAGGCTAATACAAAGCATTAGGATATAATGTATCTAAGAAATAATGCGTCTAGACATTATTGTTCAGGGAGGCAGTAGATGCAAATATGAGTAGAAAATATGAATATCTTGCATTTTTTAATTAAAAATAAAAATATTCTACAATTGCATCAACATGTCAAGCAAGTTTCTTAAACATATTCTATCTCAAAGTAATAACATTTTATTCCCTGAAGGCTTGTAATATTATATTTTCTCTATGTTGGTGCCTTTCTATGATGGCATTATCCCCTTTAATCCCTAATTGAGGTTATTGAATAAAGTCTCCAAGGTGTCAAACTGTGTCAATACTAGTGCAAACAGACACCATCAGATTTATCCAAGAAAAAATAACTTGCTTTCCATTGCTTTTTTTATTCTTTCACTAATAACATTCTTCCTTAATCTTCTATGAATTAGTGTAAGATCCTAGTTGTAAGAACTAGGATCAAACACATTTCCTACACTGGCTTCATTTACAGAACTCTGGACAGCAGCCAGAGACTTGCATTACTCGACTTCTCCACCGGAACAGGCCATTATCTATCTGTATGATAATGTATGAAACCAATGTTATTATATGATAAAGGTAGGAAATTATATTATTTATATATATATATATATATATATATATATATATATATATATATATATATATATATATATATATATATATATATGTACAAAGGCAGATGTCACTCGCAATAAAGGTAGAAAGCCGGTGCTTGTCCCATATAATATTGAACAAAATGTAGATTCCATGGTTGTATGTGCCTTTTTTTCAATACATTTATATTTGATATCAGTCTGAGTGCTGTCTCGGTTCTTGCTGCGTGGTCTTGGACTCCTGGTCTGCCTGGTAAGGAATCTACATTTTATATATATATATATATATATATATATATATATATATATATATATATATATATATATATATATATATATATATATATATTTATATATATATATATTTATATATATATATATATATATTTATATATATATATATATATATTTATATATATATATATATATATATATATATATATATATATATATATATATATACAGTATATATATATATATATATATATATATATATATATAAATTAGGGACTCCTCTTCCTTAATGTTACTTTTATGTCTGAAGCACTTACAGTATTCCCATGACCTGTTATTTATATTATTTGTTATTTATATGATATGTAGTACTACTGTGAAGCGCTATGTACATTTATGGCGCTATATAAATAAAGACATACAATACAATACAATACTTGTGAGCACATTCACATATCTTAGACAGGTTTGCAACCCTGCTTTTCATCATTTCACCTAGCATACAGTGCTTCCACTGCAGCAAGGGATTCTTGGAAATGACATGCAAATGAGCACACAGTGCCACCTTTTGTCTTAAATCCATTATTACATGGAACCCTTAAGCCAATACTCGCTTTTTTTTAAACACAGCTTTTAAACATAGTCTGGGATGAGATGCAAAGCCAGTGAACCCAATCACAGATTGTTCCTGCCTTGTGGGTCTCATCAGTGGGAGGTTGGTTGTACTGGCATTGCAATTTAAGACTTGGGTAAGTCTTCACCACACATATTTTTTAGGTTATGGTGGGAAATAAATAATTATAGTTGCATAGTAAAAGAGGTTTAAAAAAAGACACGCGAAGACATTACTGATCGGGAAGACAGATCTGGAAAGGCTGGTACTGATCCAGTGTTCTTGGTACACGTTGGCACCAATGACAAAGTTAAAGAATGATGGAGCATCCTAAAAAAATATTTCAGGGATCTAGGCAGCAGCTTAAGGCAAGGACCTCCAAGGTAGTATTTTCAGGAATACTAGCAGTGCCACGCGCTATCCCAAGATGGCAGTTTGAGTTTATGTAGGTTAATGTATGGCGTAAAGTAGTGTATGATGGACGGTTGGGGTTTTTAGAGCGGTGGGAGTCCTTTTCTGAGAGGTGTTATCTTTATAGTAGAGATGGATTCAACATCAAGAAGAGGGATCTTCTCTGTTAAGGGGGGAGGGGGGTGTTAAAAAGGTTGGAGGATATTATAAACAAGGAAGGAGAGGGGAGGGACAACTAAGAGGTAATTGACTAGACAGAATATATAGGAATGGGGCTATAGCTATGGGTCATGGAGATGGAGTGGGGTGAAGTGGGAGTTTGGCAAGAAGGGAGGCAAAATACTTTTGAATATGGAGAAGGCAAAAAAACTGGGTCATGTTTGCATAATGGGTGATTTTAATTATCCAGACATAGACTGGAGCAATGAAATTAGGATTACAACTAATGAAAACTGTTTTTTTGTGGCGGTGCTAAAAGACCCAAATTATTGAGGAATCAACCAGGAGAGGAGCATTACTGGATTGGGCAATATCAAGCAATGTAGAAGTAATAACAAATATTCAAGTCAGGGAACATTTGGCAAAGAGTGATCATCATACTGTAGCATGGTCGTGTTTGAAATAAACAATCAAAAAACATACTATACCAGGTTCTTTTTTAGAAAGACAGATTTTAATAAATTGAGGAATAATCTGCAAGGAATAATTTGGGATGATGTTTTCGCAGGGAAAAACATTGTTAGGAAAGCAAACTTATCAGTGTGTACCAATTGGGTGATAAATATAAAAGAAACAAGTAAAAACCAATATGGCTAAATAAACAGGTAGGGGAGGAAATGGAAAAGAAGAGGCAGGCGTTTAGATGCTTAAAGTCAGAAAGGATGGAGGCATCGTATCAGAATTATAAGGAATGTAACAAAAGTTGCAAAAGGGCAATCAACTTAGCAAAAATTTAAAACAAAAAAGAAGTGCAATAGAAAGTAAGTTCATCCTAAAATGTTATTGTAGTACCCTAATAATAATAAAAAAGATTAAAATGGAAAATATAGAACCCTTTCAGTGTGAGGTGATGTAAAGGAGTTAACTTCCTTTGCAAGGATCAGGAAACTACGCACTGGTGTAAGGTTTCCTACCTGAGCTGCCTGAGGTGTGTGAAATGAACTGATTAAACAGGGTTTAAAAGGCAGGAAGTGAGCCGCTGTCATGGTCCCTTTTGGACTTCTGGTTCCTGGCCTGCAAAAGAGGGTCACAGAGGATTGTCTCTGTCTCTCAGCTAAATGTCTTGTACTTTATGTGCATTCTTTTTATAATGGGGGATGCTATTAGCGCTAATAAGGCGCTTGTGATCTGGAAAATCCTAATTCAATCTACTTTCATGTATATGGAACATGTTGTTGTCCATATCTGGCTCTTATTTCTCTACTACAGGTACTTGCAATACATGTATCTGTAGTGTTTATAAAGCCTCTTTAGCATCAATAGGGTTAAGACATATTATGCAGCGTATGCCAGCAGGAGAATTTGGCATATCATTAATGCACCTCCTGCTTTACTGAACATGTAGTAAATGTGGCTGCAGAGGGAATCATTTGCATAAATTCAAATGACCCTGTTAAATGCTTGTAAAATGATCGGCCTGATAGCTAGAGAAGGCTAAAGTAATAATTTAAAAGGCAACTCAGTTTGCCACAGCAAATCGTACAACACACAGGGAAAACATCTGTAACTGCCCCTTAGTTCTGCTTTAGAACTGCTGTGGAAACAGTGTTCACCCAGATAAAACGAATTATTTGTAATTCCAAGGACTTTATAATCTGTTTCCTTTAGCATCATTGTCTTGGCTATTTTCTGAGCTGCTAATCTGTGATGGTCCCTTTAGCTATTGTCTCACATGGTCATTTGAAGCTATTGCTGCAGCCTAAAACTTGAGGATATTCAAGTGACAATCCTCTGTGTTATACATGTAACCCCATTTCTGGTAGTTATTATGTTTAACTAAATGGATAAAGAGGATTTAAGGAGTTAACTCTGAGTAATGCCCCATTTGATAGTATGCTGCCCAAAGTAACTAGACAGGGGCCTGGTTACTCCTTGTTCCTAAAACTTGCTGGATTTGTCACATGGTTCAGGATGACTCAGAGACTAAGCTCCACCCCTGTTCTGCCCAGAGACAAGGAGGTAGCAAAATTATAAATAGGAGGGGATTAGAATTTCACCTTCAGATCCCAGGAGGAGAGCTATAGGAGGGGTTTCAGCTGTAAATATGTAAGTAGACTAAGAATGTAGTTAGTTAGAATAGACTAGGAATCCTTTATTGTTTTATAAGATAGGGATGTGCCCTTGTAGTCTGGCTCTCCAGATATGTAGGAACCTAAGTTCAGGCTCTGAGATAGGAGGCATGTATCCCCCAGGAGTTGCCCAATACATTGCTCTGGGACTATACTGATATAGAAGAAAGAACATGCCTGAAGACCTATCCCTGTGGTGAACATCCCCAAAGGAATGAAGTGAATGAGTCAGTGCAGTGAGCATCCCCAAGGGAATAAGATGAGCCAGTATAAGTGGACCATGATCTCTGTTACCCCATTCAGGAAACATGGTAGAGAGAGTAGAATAATACAGAGTGCAAGAAGTCAATTATCTACAGACAGGATACGAAGTGTAGCCCAAGTTGGGGCCCTGAAAGAAGTGGTTATACAATACCTAAACTAAAGCAATCACAAATGTGTTGTTCATGTAACCAGTTCAAAGGATGTGCCTCTTCAGGGATGCAGTAATGCACTTGGAGAAGAAATTGTAGCCTATGACTTATCAATAAAGCCTGTCCTGTTTACAACTTCAATCTTTCTGGAGCCCATCTGTAACTTCTGCATTTACACCCAGCCTTCTCAGATCAGCACCCCTAACAAAGGTAATGCACACTGAGTATCCCACATCACAGACACCTATGTAAACTCCCTTATAGCCGAGCAGGTGGGGTTACTTAAGTATATAGATGTAGCAGGTGTTAATGTTCCACTGGCCTGTTGTAGCGGGTCACACACAACGCACCAGCAGGAGCAGATACAGTACCATTGTATCTGCATTAGCCGAGTCTTAAAAATGGGCAGGACTAACATGTTGTTGCACCTGCTGTTGCACACCAGCAAGGACAATAATGCCTACTACACCTGTATATTGCACTGGCTTTGTAATGTTCTGTATTGTTGCTAGTGTATTAGGTGTAGCACCCTTGGGGCATGCTAGAATGTTCTTAGTAAGTCCAGGTCACTACAGGGAGGTAGGGGGTTACATCTTCTTACAGGCCCTAGCAAGTAACTCATGTGAAGTAACTAATTTCAAGTAACTTATTCCATGTTACCAAATTGTCTAGATCGGTGATTGGCCAGAATGTACTGGAAAGATCATCCCTTTAAAGGCATGTCAAACTCCAGTCCTCGAGGGCCACAAACAGTCAGGTTTCCAGGATTTCCCAACTTCAGCACAGCTGGTTCAATTAGTGGCTCAGTCATATTGAGACACTAAGGGGGCCATGCACTAAGCTCAATGGCTTTGCGTTTTGATTTGGCCAAAAAGCAGGTTCGTTAAATAATGAAGCCGGGGATGCGATGCATTTTTTAACGTAACTGCTCAAAATAGCTCAAAACAGCCACAGCGTACGGTTTGCTTTTTTCCCCCCTGCTAGCGTTCTGAACCTGCTATCTCCATGCAAGACTCTTACAGGCGATCCTACACTAAATAAAAACATTTTAATAATAGTGTACATGATCAGGGGGTCTCCCGAGCTGAACCGCATTGGTTTCAGGTCCGAGGACCCCCTACTTCAGGAGATAGAGGCCACGTTATGGGGTGCCGGTATCCCCTGCAGTTTAAAGCTCCCGCGCCATGTGACCGGGTTATTTACATTCTGCAGGGGATACCGGCACCCCATAAAGGGGGCTGTATCTCCTGAACTAGGGGGTCCTCGGACCTGAAAATAATGCGGTTCAGCTCAGGAGACCCCCAGCATATCTACACTAGTATTAAAACATACATAACAATAAACAATAATTCATTACCGTAGCGGCTATCCGCTATGGTAATGAAGCTGCTTTAATGTATTTTAAATAATAGTGTGCGGGAGCAGGGGGTCCCCTGAGCTGAACCGCATTGATTTCTGCCTCAGAGAACCCCTGCTTCCCGAGTTACAGGCCCCGGTATGGGGCATCGGGTGCCAGTGCCACCGCCATCTTTATAGCTTCCAAGACGCGACGTGGGCTCTATAAAGATGGCGTCCGCACTGGCACCGATGCCCCAAACCGGGGCCTGTAACTTGGGAAGCAGGGGGTCTCTGAGGCAGAAATCAATACGGTTCAGCTCAGGGGAACCCCTGCTCCCGCACACTATTAATAAAAATACATTAATGTGCAAAGGAAAAGGGGTACCCCCCTTGTGATGCTTTCCAGGAGAAGACTATGTCTTTAAATCATTAACATCTTCATAGCCATAGACAGTTTATAAGACACAGGATTCCTTTTAAATGTCCATTTGTAGTAAACACAACAATTCCCATGTACACACCACTAGCCTGCTGTAGGTATATCTTATGTGGTGATCTGGGTAGTGAATGGTGGACTGATCACATAAATGAAGTAACAAATTATAAGTTACTCGCTGCTGACCTTGTGGGATTTCCTGGTCCTGTCGGCGTGCTCCTACCTTGGAGTATCTGCAAGCAACGTAGAAAAAGTGGCGGTGCATCTGCTGCTGGTGAAGAAGAATAATGGACCAAAAACTGCAAAGAACTAGGTGCAAAAATTTATTAAAAGCACATTAAAAACAGCAAAAAATACCTCTGACGCGTTTCCCGTGGAACCCCACGCTTTATCAAAGAGAAAGTATACACAACCGATCGCATGTTTAAATACCCATGAATCCCTCCCTTCACTTGTGACGCTATACTATTGCCTCCAATGGGAAGCGTCACGCCCCCTTGGTGACGTGGTATCCATAAGCCCAGGAGAATCGCCGGCTGTACTGCATTGAATGCATGTGTGAGAGGTACGGTACCCTCCCAGCTATGACGTGACGGCCCATTTTAAACAATCACATACAATTGCCCCCAATAAACAACACACATCCCCCCGCCCCCTAACACATACAGTACTGTAATGGGCAAAATTATCTACATATGGATAATAATGCATTTGCCCATTTTAAATATATATAAATTACAATAAATACATTTAACACTTACGTTTTACAGGCACCCATGATGAAGGCCGTCTTCATCCTCATCTTCATTCTGCCCATGCCCCTACGGTGCTGCAAAACATGCAGAACAATTACAATAGCCAATGTAATGTCCCCTAACCCCTTAATCACCATAGCGGTTATTAACCGCTACAGTCATTAAGCGGTTAACCCACCCTCACCCACCACTCGGGAGGCCTACATACCCTCCCCCACTAACCCCCCACCCCGTGAGGCCTAACCACCCTCACCCACTACCCACAAGGGAAGCCTACCCACATACCCTTGGGGCTAATACACCCCCCCCCAACACATACAGTACAATAATGTGCAAAATAACTATTATCCAGATATGGATAATATATTATTTGCCCATTATGAAACACATAAAACATCCACAAATCAAAACATGAATTTTTAATCTTAAAACCACCACATTGCATGTTAAAATAAATACAGCAGCTATTGCAAATATAAAAAAAACAAACTGCAGCTACACAAATGTCTATGAAATGTCACACAATTGCATTGAGTGTGTACATGATGCAATTAATCAGTGCATCATATAACACTATGCAAAATATATGTAACAATAAAATACACTATGAACAATGTCCCCTAACCACCAAAGCCACCCTGAAAATCAATTAGAAACTAACCAACATCAATACAATTAGCATCAATCAATTAATCCATTTCCTCAAACAATAAAAATACAATACAAATCAATTATACAATTCCCTATTCAATTGCTAAAGCCAAACCATTGCCAAAACAATTATAATTTAAAGTAACCACCATCATTCTAATCTTACTACCATAAAGAAGCCTTTAACTAAATACAAATTACATTATTCACAATAATGACAAAATAAAGGTGCTAAATACATTATCCATACATGAAAAGAACCTGAACATGAGCCAAACAATCAATTATTATCCCTATATGTCTATCAATACAGATAGATAAACATAACATACAGGGGCAATAATACAGCATCAAATACAATGCATTTACATACAAAATTCACATACAATACACCCATTCATTGTCCGTGAATGTATTATATACATAGATACCTTAACGGGCATTAAATGGGAGTGAAAAAATAAAAGACATGCATGAAAAATCATAAAAACCTGTAAAAGTAAAAATAATAAACTTTTCTTTTGTTTACTCACCATTAGCTGTCCACTCTCCGAAATCCAAGCAACCCGGAAGCACAGCAACCAATCCACAGGTAAGCCATAAAATAAAAAAACAATAACAAATCCACGTCTGTGTCTTCTTTCTTCTTTGGGGTTTTCTGGGGTCTTCTTCCATCTTCTTCCGGCTTCTTCCATCTTCTTAGGCCACGCCCTTCTTCTCTTCTTAGGAGGGGAGCTGTTTCCTCCTCGGCTTTTATAGGCCTATGACGTCACATTTTGGTCAAATGTTTCCCACGGTCCTGATTGAGCCGTGAAAAACATGTGATTTAGCCGATGGAAAAAAAAATGATGACGTCATTTAAAGGCAATGAAAGCACAGCCAATCAGAATGGCTTTGCTTCAATTGCCTTTAAGATGACGTCATTAAAATAAACATGGCCTGTCTCACATGGTACGGTAGCCAATCAGAGCGTGGGAAATACATCCCAACTCTTATTGGCTCTAGTACCATGTGACAGGCTTTCAAAGACGTCACATCCGTTCTCCCCAAGCCTCTGTCACATGGTCTACTAGAGCCAATCAGAGATGGGATGGAGTTCCCACGCTCTGATTGGCTACGGTACCATGTGAGACCGGCAATGTTTATTTTAATGACGTCATCTTAAAGGCAATTGAAGCAAAGCCATTCTGATTGGCTGTGCTTTCATTGCCTTTAAATGACGTCATCATTTTTTTTCCATCGGCCAAATCACGTTTTTCACGGCCCAATCAGGAACGTGGGACACATTTGACCAAAATGTGACGTCATAGGCCTATAAAAGCCTATGTCGCCTCATTTTGAAGCTAGTCGCCGAGGAGGGAACATCTCCCTTCCTAAGAAGAGAAGAAGGGCGTGGCCTAAGAAGACGGAAGAAGACGGAAGAAGATGGAAGAAGATGGAAGAAGACCCCAGAAGACCTCAAAGAAGAAAGAAGACACAGACGTGGATTTGTTACGGTTTTTTATTTTATGGCTTACCTGTGGATTGGTTGCTGTGCTTCCGGGTTGCTTGGATTTCGGAGAGTGGACATCTAATGGTGAGTAAACAAAAGAAAAGTTTATTATTTTTACTTTTACAGGTTTTTATGATTTTTCATGCATGTCTTTTATTTTTTCACTCCCATTTAATGCCCGTTAATGTATCTATGTATATAATACATTCACGGACACTGAATGGGTGTATTGTATGTGAATTTTGTATGTAAATGCATTGTATTTGATGCTGTATTATTGCCCCTGTATGTTATGTTTATCTATCTGTATGGATAGACATATAGGGATAATAATTGATTGTTTGGCTCATGTTCAGGTTCTTTTCATGTATGGATAATGTATTTAGCACCTTTATTTTGTCATTGTTGTGAATAATGTAATTTGTATTTAGCTAAAGGCTTCTTTATGGTAGTAAGATTAGAATGATGGTGGTTACTTTAAATTAGAATTGTTTTGGCAATGGTTTGGCTTTAGCAATTGAATAGGGAATTGTTTAATTGATTTGTATTGTATTTTTATTTTAACATGCAATGTGGTGGTTTTAAGATTAAAAATTCATGTTTTGATTTGTGGATGTTTTATGTGTTTCATAATGGGCAAGTAATATATTATCCATATCTGGATAATACTTATTTGGCACATTATTGCACTGTATGTGTTGGGGGGGGGGGGGAATGTATGTATTGAATGTATAGGCCAGGTTTATTTATTTTACATTCAGGGTTGGTTCCTTGGTTCTGTGTGAGACCTCTGGAGACCACCTGTGGTCTCCTCGGGTATCTCACGAGTATCAGGCTGGTGGTTCCACGGGTGACACCTGCGGAGATGAAGCGGTGGTCCCACATCTGTGGGGGCACCATGGACCCATAGTCTGCGGGGAAGAACCGGTGGTCCCACATCCGTGGGGGCACCGCGGACCGTAGGTGCGGGGATGAAGCAGTGGTCCCACATCCGTGGGGGCACCGCGGACCCGTAGTGAGCCCTTGTGAGTTCCCCAGACCCCCGTAAGAACCACCCGAGGCCCCGTAGACACCTGTGGGTCTGACCTGGGGCTCCCAGACATCCGTGGGCCTACCGTGGGGACTCAATTGTGGCCCACGGTGACCCAAGGAGACCACCTGGGGGCCATGGCGCTTGGCGGGACCCACCAACAGGCCTCCAGAACCTGTGTGAAACAAGTTGCTGGCACCCTGTAGGTCTGTCAGGTGCCCCGCCAGCCCGCCGGGGACTCACGTGGGGCTGGGGTATGAACCCTGTATGTAAAAGAATAAATCATGTATTTATGGGGGGTTCACAGGGGGTGGGTTATGTATTTAATAAATAGAATGATGTTTAATGTGGGGCTTTGTATTGTTTTTATTGTGGGTACTGGGGGTGTGGGGAGGGGGTATTGGCCCCAAGGGTATGTGGGTAGCCTTCCTTGTGGGTAGTGGGTGAGGGTGGTTAGGCCTCACGGGGTGGGGGGTTAGTGTGGGAGGGTCTGTAGGCCTCCCGAGTGGTGGGTGAGGGTGGGTTAACCCCTTAATGACTGTAGCGGTTAATAACCGCTATGGTGATTAAGGGGTTAGGGGATATTACATTGGCTATTGTAATTGTTGTGCATGTTTTGCAGCACCGTAGGGGCATGGGCAGAATGAAGATGAGGATGAAGACGGCCTTCATCGTGGGTGCCTGTAAAAGGTAAGTGTAATATGTTTTGACTGTATTTATTGAATGTTATATGTATTTAAAATGGCCAAATGCATTATAATCCATATTTGGATAATAGTAATTTTGGCCATTACTGTATAGTATGTGTTAGGGGGTGTATTTAGTTAGAATTGTTGTTTTTTATTTTTGGAGGTGCAACATTGGTACTGCAGGTCCGCAAGTACCCCGGGACTCCCGCGGGGACCCCGGGATGGCCGCGGGGACCCCCAGACTCCCACAGGGACCCCTGCACTCCCGCGGGGACCCCGCTTGGTGAGCTGGGGACCCCTGGACCCCCGCAGGGTCAGCCGGGGACACCCGCCGGCCTGCTGTATGGGTTTTGCGCATGCAAAAATAAAAAGCCAGAATTTTTTCTAAGTCCAGATTTCTTTGCGTCTACTCTGACCTGACGTGTTCTAATCAACGCAACTTTCGCGTTTGCTAAGGTTGCGTTGCTTAGTGCATCCCGCTTAAGGGCAGAATTTCACGCAAACAGGGCTGCGATCGAGCAAAGTTGGACTTAAAAAAAATCCCTGAAAAAAGTCATTTTTAGACCGCAAAGTGCCTGTTTGCGTTGCTTAGTGCATCGGTTTGAGCCAAAAAGCACGATCGAAGAGCACTTTGCAGTCTAAAAGTGACTTAACGGAGCTTAGTGCATAGCCCCCTAATTGAGCCAGCTGTGCTGAAGTAGGGATATCCTGAAAATCTGGCCTGTTTGTGGCCCTCGAGGACTGGAGTTTGACAAATGGTTTAGTGGATGGCTTAGTAATTAAGTCCTTCTCTTTTCCTGCCCAGCAACAGGGGTAAGGGAAAGGTTATAAATATTTGAGAAAAAAAAAGAAAACAGCACACAACGCTCATTGTGAATTAAATCAAGGATAAAAATTTATTAAATATCTAAGGATAGGTAATGTGCGTACATCAGGGAAATAGTAAAACAGCATTTCATGAGACAAGTTACCCATACACCACCACCATGAAGATCTGGGCACTCACGTATCATCAGTCATCAGGCTCCACAGGTAAGGACAATCACAGGTCACCACAGTGATGAAGCTGGTCCACAGGTGGGGTGCGGTGAGGGCAGCAATCATGTCCCAAATATAAAAGTCCCCCAGAGGCAAGTCTCAGTCCATCTCTACCACGGCAAACTGACTCAACGTGTAACTCTGGGGCTTCCGTCGGCGCTCGAGTGACGTCACTAAGGGGCATGGCGCCGAAATTGATGGATCCGCAAGAGGGAGCAGGGTGGAATGATAGGAGCTTGGGGGACTAGATGTAAACTCAGTATCTTGAATAAAAAGCTAATTCCAACATGTTTCAAGGCTCTAAATGCCTCTTCATCAGACATTCCCTGATATAATTTTGTATATTTTTTATCACTAATATTAGTTTAGTGCACTTTCACACCCTTCACAGCACTGTTTATGGTTGCGCACTGATTAGTCCTCTTATAAATATTTGAGACCTGGATACATTTCCTCAGATATTGTGGACCATTGTTGAGGGGATCTCCAGTGATCCTAGTCCTGTAATAGGGGTAAACAACAGTTTTCTTGATTTCCAGTCAGGGCAAGTCTCCCAGTATAGGGGAGACTATAGACTATAGAGGCACTATAGGTACACAGTATCCCAGTATACTGCACTGAACCAGTAGCCTGCCACAGTAGGAAGTGGGTTCTTCAGACAGGGGCTCATTGAGGAGACCAGGAAGAGTTGCTAGGGAATTGCTGGTGAAGGTTCCAACTCTGTTTTTAGCCATAGGGGAAAGGTAATAGCAACAAGAAGTGATTGTATGACCTAAAACCAGTCCTATTGCTGCCCTAAAATGCCTGTTTAATAAAGGTTAAAGTTCCTGGCACCCTTTCTCTTTTTCTTGTTCAACACACCAGCCTGCACGAAGTTCTAGCACCCTGAGATTCAAGGTAACCGCTGAGCATCACCTGCACACACGAGCACTATCACTTCGGCAGACAGTGAAACACTTCAGTATGGCCCCTCTTCTGTTGGCCGAGGGTAGAGGTGTTGCATATGGTATTTTGGAAATCTCCAATTAGCCAAGATATGACAATGACTCATTGGCAAACTAGTCTGTTGTGCAAATATGTGTCTCTAACTAGCTGTGCATATCTGGAATATTAATTTGTTTCCTGATTGTTTGTATATATAAATACTGTACTGTATATGGGGGGCTGGGTGACAAGTAGATTTTTTGGTTTGGCAAGTAGATTTTTGGGTGATTTGTCAAGCACTATCTTGACAAATCACTCAAAAATCTACTCGCCGAACCAAAAAAATCTACTCGCCACCCAGCCCCCCGCGCCCCACCTTTAAAAAAAAAATTGAATAAATTCCTAGTAAGAACTAACAATAATAACTATACAGGAGGTAGATAATGCACTGATCTGGTACCAGCTCTGTTGTCAGAGCTGGTCAATAAAAGATCAGTGCTAAAGTGGAGGTACTGGTAATAATATACACTGGATAAATGCCACGCTAATCCAACACCAGCTCTGTGGTCAGAGTTGGTCAATAGTCTATTGGGGACCCAGTAGCCCCACACTATCGCCGGAAACACATCCCTCCTGTACCACGCAGGTAACAAGCACCACACCAAGCAGTCGCATAACCATAATCTCCCATTGGGGTGAGAGGGGGGGGGGGAACATGTGCTACAATGGGTATTACCCGAAGAGACAGGAAAAAGAATGAATAGGTTAGAAAACAAATCAAACTCTGTGACATCACAAGAAATTAAGACGGCAGTCGGACAGACATATTGCAAGAAAAAATGGCCATTGTTGGACAAAAATAGTAATAGACTGGATTTCAAGGCAAATTTAAACCAAAACGACAACCAAAAGTAAGATGGGAGGGAGAGAGTCTTGCAACCGCAGTACCTGGAGCATCATTGGGGAGGCCTTCATCCAGTAGTAGATCAACAAGGTGAGCATTCACGTAACCACGGGCAAACTTGTCTGGGTGCACTAAAGCTACACAGCATACAAAATAGATGAAATCAGACAATAACAGGAATTTTGTAACATTTTTACAGCATCAAAGTTTCAATCTTATTGCAGGACCTTTCTCAAGATACATGATTACTCATACCTTGATCCCTGGGGGGGGAGGTGAGGTGTGCATCTTGAACCCCTAAACCAACCTTTCATTGAATAATACACATACTGTACAAGTAGTTGGAAGAAACAGATTGCAGCTTTTAATTTACGCAAAATGTAACTAGGGTACCGACTAAATTGTTCCGTAACCGATATATAAGCCCAAGAATACCCCCGGCTTGTACCTCTATTTGCCAATAGCCGTCCAAGCCACTTGATTCAAACCAACCCAGCCACTTGAAGTTCACTGCCATTGCGGAAACCTAATCCAAGTATGACCGTGCCTTTCCCCAAATGCCTATTGGAGGTACCTTAGACCTTCCTACAAGGAGCCAACCTCTGATAGTGTCCCTTCCCACCACCAGGAAGGGCATTTCACTTAACTTAACTGCCCTTGTTACCAACACCAAACATACCGCCTTCTCCATTCCGGACTGCAAACTCAAATTGAATGTGTCATTCACTATATCCGTCATATGGGTCCCATCACTCCTAGACAGGCCTACCTGAACACCTCATACCTCATCCCCATACCTCAAAGCGACATTCCCCAATGCAATCACAAACTCAGCTATTGCCTTGTTTACCTTTCTCCTAGAACGCTCCACTATCTATTTTTTCTCGATTATTAATAAATAAATCACAATTATTTTACAGGTAAAACTGCACAAGGGACAGCACGAAGAAGACGTTGGTTGAAGAAGATTGCATTTTTGTAAGAAGATTGAAGAAGATTGTGAAATAATACAAAGTCTTTTTTTATTTATCTCTAATAAAAAAAAGTAATACTTTAAAAATACTTTTTAGTAATCTGAAGCTTTTAGGGGACTAACTGGGGGTTATATTGAAATTAACGGGAATGAGGGATGGGTTACATTGCATTTAGATTAAACGCAAACACTTACACACTAGCACCACCTATCATTACTGCAGAGTACTACAGCCGACGCTGAACTCCGTTTTGTGGCCACGACTCAGTCTCGGTCGCCGCATCCTCAAAATGCAAATAAATGCCAAGGATTTACAATTGGTTTCTTGTGGTCATGGGAACAGTAAAGCTGACAACATCTGTACATTCGATCCCACCTGGACTCTGAAAGGTCATCTGCATATCCATTCTTGAATTTGTATTCCATTTGGTAACAATTTTACCTGGTACCTAGAAATATCACTTAGTCCTGAAATGGACTCCAAAAGTCAATCAACAAATGGTACATGGTTGTTCGTACCAAAGGTTTACAAACTTGGTATCAATATAATATATGGTTCATATCCAAATATTACAGGTTTGTCTTCCAATACACTCATAGTACACGGTATTATATCTGTAACGGTGTTTCCCCCACACAATCGCAGATAGGGGCCATTACAGGGTGTATGATGCATATGCCTGCTGGCAACAGGAGGGCTGAGTCATCCGCTGATGGTAGTGGGGACACAGGAACAGGGTTCTGGGGTTCATATCTAGGGTTGCCAGGTGGCTTCTCCAAAAATACTGGACTCAATGGTGAAAGGTGCATCAGGTCACTATGTCCAGGGAGGTAATACCGGACACATACATGTCCAGTATTACAGTACCTCTCATTGTTTACTGGACAGAGTATCCAAATACAGGACAGTCCAGTTCAATACCGGACACCTGGCAACCCAATTCATATCCCACATATCTACTTAGCAGTGCAGTGCTTCCATCTGCCATGGACTCCAGGAACTGAAGGTGATCTTCCACGGTAGAACTATTACCTCTCCCCCCAGTAAGGTCACGCACCAGGCAGGAGATATATTGCAAAACTGGAACGGGTTTATTACTACACCCTGCAGTAACAGTTACACTGCAGTCTTCTGCAGGGTACAGTCTGTCAGCTCAGCTCTCACTGAAGATGGTCCCTGGACCACCACTACAGGCCAAGGGCACACACAGCCGCCTTAGCACCTCCCCACCTCCCTAGCGGAGGAAGAGGTATGGCCCACACTCACTGGCTGGGGTTTTCCAAGGACGTGGCCATGACCTCAGTTGGCTGGTTTGCCCTCATTGGCTGAACCGTCGGCGGGGGCGTGGCCACCCCTCCGTCGCAAATTGTAAATACAATTTGAATGTCTTTGGAAAAACGTGTCATACAGCGCGGCTGCACATTCCGTGCGAGGGTACATACTGGGCCCAGCCCCATTGAGGGGTGGTGCTTGTTTGTGCAGTGCACGCTGAGGCGTGCATTGTAGAAGGCACTGGGACCATGGCCTAATACAGTAGTACTGCAATCCTTGCGAAGCAGGGTACTTGAGCTAGTATATATATATATAGATCCCAGCTTGTCTGGCTTTTATGGAGTTTTCATCGTGGTAGACGTTGACTGTGCTCAATGTCTCATACATTTTCAAGGTACTGGATCAATGCAGGCTGGGTGTAGATATGCCAAACTAAACAAACTGGTGTTCGTGGTGCAAACAAGAATGTGAATATAACAGTGCAATATAACCGTGCAATAAACCCAGTGAATACAAATAAACACTGATATCACTTATACTGCAACTCCATGGAACAGGGTCCTCCGAAGTGGTTACTCCTTGAAAAACCTCATGTAGAAAAGAAAGCACAGAGACATGCAATATGATGCATTAACATTTTACTTTAATTGAAAAATAACACAGGGGGGAAAGGGACAACTCACACTTTCCCCGCTGGTCAAAAGCAGAGCGTGACTTTGGGCGTACTCCAACCCTCGCCACACTCAGCTCCAGGCTCAGCCCCATGCTGTGTGCGTGTCCGTGTGCACGGGTTCCCCATTCTGCGTCTCTCACTCGCTTACGGGGTTGCCTTGCATCTGTCTCACGTCAGGAGCTCTGATTCCTGGTGGATTGGGTACGGTGGCCTCTGCAGTCCAAAATGCCCAACTAGTTTTGTCTGTGTATCGACTTCTTCTGAGGTTATGTCACATGTTTTTCTGCGATCTATCTTATACCCTGCATCATTATAGCCTACATATGTTCAGCTGTTTGATTCAAGCAATTAATTTAATAGCTATTTCTGCTGTGCCTATTAGTTTATTTTGCTAGTCTAAACTGTCAGAGTTTTCATTTTAAACAATCTCTCATTTAAACAGTCTTTCATTTAATGGTAGAGAGGTACAAAGATCCTACATTGATTGTTTTAGAATAGCTAATGTAATTTACAAAGTTAGATACAGTACATTGGTGTTTAAAATAGCATTGACACATTTTCTAACTCAATACATATTAAATAAAATACATTTTTGAAATACAATAAACTTTAAAACAATAATACATAATAATAATAATGACAATGGACTTTGATCTTAATGCCTTCCTCACATGATATTTTAAATATACCTTTTTAAATACCCCTCTGATAATGTTATATTTACATTTACATCTGTTTTTTTAAGTTTTTTAAAAGATTTTTTTATAAAGGATTTTTTAAAGGATTTTTTAAAATAACCTTTTTATCTAAATTTTAAAATATATTTTATTTAAATCTCATGGTTCAATATTAATATTATTACTCCAAAATGCATTTCTGGCCCTAGTGCTTTACATTTTCAACTTTTGCATTTTTTGCACTTTTTGCATCACATTCTTGTTTGCTCCACGAAAACCAGTTTGTTTAGTTTAGTGTCTTTTGCGGTTTGGGATACCACAGGTGTTTAGGAAGCATCTGAGTTTGCTCACACAATATCAATTTTATTTATTTGCACCTTATTTTGTTCACTTTGAGTGTAGATATGCAGATGTTAGAATGAAGGGCACAGGAAATGTTTATAGTGCAAGCAATGAGCTTTATTGACATCTATTGGTAATGCTCCACATGCCACATGCATTGAACATTTGTCATAGACATTAACTGGTGTCAAACAATATGGTGACTCTGTGCTTCTTGGAAGCTATCACTCCTATACCAGGGAGGTACTTATACTTCTTTAGGATTACACCTCCATGGTAGCTCTGACTCATATGCTGAGCAGGTACCCATCCTTGTGTTCTTTTGTAATGTTGTAATCTCTTATATAGCTTCCTTAATACCCTGTATTTGGTGGACTCTGAGGGACACACTCAATTCACAGGGATCAGCATCACATTGCTGTGGACGGTATTCTTCCTCTATATTTATCAGATCGGGAGTTAACTGAGGACCTGTCGGCGGGAGTACACTCTTTAAGGGATAAGTATCCCGTCGCTCTGTGCACCATCTACCTTGTCCATGCCTACTGGTTCAGGACTCTGGTATGAACCTTCTGGTGGGCCCAATCGAACTGTGCTCTGGAGTTTGTATTCTGGGGAATCCCTGCTGAGCACTTGCTGCTCCTCTTCTGGTCAGAGAACATCTTCTGTTCACCACTATAGGCTCTATCTGTAAAAGGCACGTTCCCTAACTGAAAACAATAAAAGGTGACAGGACATCCCCCATGAAGAGAAAGATCCCAAGTGATGCACTCAACCCTACTAATAGCTAAATATATCAATTTGATTAAATTCTTAGAAATCAAAAATTCTATTAAAACCTAAGTTATAGCGCTTACCGTACTAAATCTAGATAATGTTATTTTAACGAGGGTTTACTCTCAAATCTAGTATACTATTCTCACCAGATTAATGGCTCTCCGAACACTAATTCATAGTCCACGACTGTGAGCTCTAATCGCCTTCCTTAAAAGAGAGTTCACAAGAGATATTACCATATGATGTATACTCCAAAAGGTGCCCTCATCACTGTATCTTATATTGACTCTATAGTGCCTCTCATAGAAAACCTAATTAGGATGTGTCAAATAGACTATGTCAAACTAGTGGGTCCTTGATCCAGCCCACATCTTGGTTAACTTTCTGGAGTGTGCAGAATGCAAACAAACTCTAATAGTGTATATATAGAGAAAATAGTCTTACAAAGGGTGGGTTGTTGGTCTGACCTACATCTCAGTTAACTTGCTCAAAATGGACAAGTGAACACATATATTGATGCCAACTTTGGATTTGTAAATACCATGAGAGAGGCTAGTCTAAAGCTAGTGGGTTCTTGATCCAGCCCACATCTTAGTTAACTATCTAGAGTTATAGAGAAATACACAAATATATGAAGAACCAGATGTATAATTATAATGAATGGGCTCACTAATAATGGCCCCAAAAAATTACAAGCGTTCTATATATGCATGACATAATACCACCTAAGTTACAGTATAAGCTGATGATATTAATTGGAACAACTCACGTTTAGTATCTCTAGAAATTCCACATCAGTCTGATGTAGCATACTGCTGTGGGAGGTATTTGTATAGGGTATCTCTTTAAGAGGTGATCTCTTGCTAAAGCTAGTGGGTTCCTTCAAGTGGCCCACATCTCTTTTAACTAGTTACTGAGCAAAAATTCAACTGGTGTAGTACGGTTAAAAAATGTTCAAGACATGTGTCTCGATCGCGCTATGGACACATAGATGCATATGTGACGTCACCCGACGCGCGTTTCATTCCTCGCGGGGACTTCTTCGGGGGTGGACTTTTGGTGAACTCTGAGGGACACACTCGATTCACAGGGATCAGCATCCCATTACTGTGGACGATATCTAAGGGATCAGTATCCCGTCGCTCTGTACACCATCTACCTTGTCAATGCCTATTGGTTCAGGACTGTGGTATGAACCTTCTGGTGGGCCCAATCACTGGTCACTATACCTACTGGGGAGTGGCTATCCTCTCTGCAAGTCATTCTGTATCACATGCTCGGGTGGGAAGTAACTCTGTGTGACCCCACCAATTAAACCATTTGGGTCTTAACAACTAGTAGTCCTTAGTAGGGGGGCTATATTGAGTATATATCACTATTAAAGATTACTTACAGTAGCAGCACGCTCACATGTCTGAGACAGGTCCAGAAACCTGCCTTACCCCATAATTGCACAGCATGCAGTATCATGCCTCCACCTTAGCAAAGGTTTCTGGGTAATGGCATTCAAATAAGCACTCACAATGTGTCACTTTTGGGGTTTTATTCACTTTATCATGGATCCCTATATAGTTTTACCTGATGTTTTTAAGCAGTTTGAAAGTGAAGCCTGGGCTCAGGCCATAAGAGCTAATGAAATGTGTTACAGTTAACACAGACCCTGAAATGAGTGAAAGAGAGAGAGAGAAAGACTCAGAGTTTACTAGAGTACAAAGGGACTTATACATGTGTAGCCCCCTTACCCTATGCCTAAGGGAAACTCTGCATGCTACTATACCTGTTTGCTCACAGGAGGCCTAAACCTCCGCAACTGGGAGCCTTGAGTGAGCTCTTTCTCCTTATCAGCGCAGCGCCTTCACCTATGAGAGATCCCAGCGTTGGCGGGATAACCCCTCACAGGAACCAATCACAGTACTGAAAGATACACACACACACGGTATATAACTAATATTTACTGAACACACATACAAAAACAATAATAACTGTAACTTTCAAGGTACACTCAATACCCCAACACGTGGAGGTTCCCCCAACATACTGAGGGTACAGTGGCACCAATAACCCTGGTGTCCTTCCCAGTCAATCCTATCCAACATGGGGTAGCGCTACACCTGTGAACCATTGGTGCACTTATACCTTCCCGGGCACTCCTGTACCCAGGTGTAGCTGTCAGATAAGGATCAGTCAGGTCCCATGCCAAGGGGCCTCCAGCATCTATCCCCTCACTCCTTAGGATCCTGACCTGCCTCGTGGTTGAGCTCCAGCTGGAGTGTCTCACTTTAATGTCCTGAATCCTGTGTTCTGGTCCCAGGCCGCAGGGCACCGCGTGGCCGTCCAGTCACTGGCGCAACAGTACTCCTAAGTACTAATGGGGAGAGTCCCTATCTAGGGCCTTCTCTGCCACACTCCACTAGGGTGACTCAGGGCCTAAGGGGGCAAGCCTAGCACATAGGATACTACCTGCTCTCTTGCCGCCCTCCATCAGACTGATTCGAGGGGTTTTCGCGTGCGGAGGATATCCCCTTCCTCCCGCCCACGCGACTCCTATTAGTTGGCTAGCCCCAAGTGATTTCCTCCCCCCAGAGGATCCTGGGACTGTTAGTCCTGCAGCCGCAAGTGCGGAGCTATTCAAGATGGCCACCACACTCCTATTTCTGCGCATGTGCACCTCTTCTTTCTGCACATGCGTGAAGCAAAAGATGGCTGCCCACGCACTCCTGCTACGGTGCGGAGCTCCAGCGGGCATTCCAGCAGTTCCCCCTCACCGGAGGTAAGGAGGGGACTCTGCTACACATGTATACCTCCCCAAACACACCTTTATACAATATTATTTATTAATTAAATATTTTACCAGGAAGTAATACATTGAGAGTTACCTCTCATTTTCAAGTATGTCCTGGACATAGTGTTATGACTAATACATGGTTACAAATACAGGTACATAAGTGAAAAGGTATACATTATATACAAGACATTGCATGCACAGTTAAAGAAAATATATTATAGGCGTATGTAACAGTTACAGACTAGATTCAAATGTGAGACAGCCTTAGTTTTGAAAGAGCTTAAACTGGTGGTGGATGTGAGAGTCTCTGGTAGGTTGTTCCAGTTTTGTGGTGCACGGTAAGAGATGGAGGAGCGGCCGGATGTTTTGTTGAGCCTTGGGACCATGAACAGATGTTCATGTCAGATCTCAGATAAGTGCTGCATGTGGTAGGGGTGAGGAGCTTGTTCAGATTGATGGGTAGCTTGCCCAGAAAGTATTTGAAGGCAAGACAGGAAAGGTGAACTTTGCTTCTAGACTGTAGTGTTGACCAATCTAGTTCTTTGAGCATTTCGCAGTGATGTGTGTTGTAGTTGCATTGGAGATATATGTAGTTTGTTGCTGCCCTACTCCTGCATTATTTTCATAAATTAAATGTCTCGGTAAACTAACATATGGATCTGAACTCTACTATTTATTTTTGGCCTGATAAATGATTCTCATGGTGTGTTTTGAGGGTAATTAATCCTCATGCATTATACGTTTGTGGTAGTTGGCATAAGATTTTCATTGTTCATACACTGTCTGAATATGTATGCGCATGTCCTAAGAGACAATGTCATAAACAGAATCTGCAGTACAGTTACATACTTTTAAAGTAATTTGAGAAGTCGTGGGCTTAAAATGAGTAATGTCTATGTGATTATATCTATGTGTATGTTTCTCTGTGTGTTTGTCTGTTTGAGTGTCTGTGTCTTCATTTGAGTAGAGGGGTCGGTTGTAAGTTTGACACCAGCCCCGCGGTCCCTGCTTTGGATGCATCCCATGTGGTCCCTCTGTCTGTCCTTGTCACCGGCAATTAAAATCAGGACAGGCACGGAATGGAGCGGAGGGTCTGCTGAGGCACCAGATCTTGGCTGGTCTCTGATAAAACCTGGCAGTTCGTTAGCGCCAGAGCGAATGAATATTAAAAGCTATAAATGCAGGGACAAGCTGGCCATGAGGGAAGAGACTCAGCCAGGTGGGAGGTTAAAGAATGATTTGTGTCACCACAAAAGGGTAGTGCCAAGGGCAAATCTGTGCATGGATAAGGGGTGTAATAAGATCTGGATTTGTGAGGGTGGTGTATGACCGAAATCCTCTCTCAGTCCATTGCAAAGATAGAAATTTGATGCTACTAACATCCGATTTATACTTTGTAAAGAAAATCTGAGAAGTCATTTACAGTAACAAAACTCACAGTCTCCGGTGCCATGGTCAAAGAAGCAAAATAGTCTGCGGTGCCGGACACAGTGTCTGCTGCGACCTAGCTGCGGGGGGTTAATGTTTCTGAATGGGACCCGCCGCAGCAAAAATTCTTTGAAGTGATCACTGCAGTCACATGACTGCAGGTGGCAGTGGCACCAAAGACAGTTAGCTGAGCTACATCTGAAAATATCGCCATGCAGTCTTAGTGCCAAGTAACTTTTGGTTACAAAACTGACCTGCTTAGCATGGTGACTGTACAGCAACTTTTAAACAAGTCAAACACTGATATACTGTATGTACTGTAGAGATGTATGAAGTTTTTGCCCGAGTTCATAAACCATGCAAAATTAGTCCTTTTTTCACTAAGAAAGTCACAAATCAGTCACAGTTGAGTTACAGCATGGTAACAAGTTCCCAAAACCTTTTAATTACTGATGATAATTTCAATACAGTAGGTAGGAACCCCTGCTCAAAAGAACTTATAGCGTAATACATACAGAAGCAGCAATAAGCGTACAGTACATGCATTTTGGATCTTAATGCATGGCAAATATGTTAGAAGTGTATTGTAAGAGAGTGGTGTAAATCATTAGTGCTTCTTTTGTTACTAAATGTTTTAATTGGCCCCATAGGATTTACAGGGGCCTTAGTTTGACAGCCTCACTGCACAGTCATCAACATCTTAATGCTACAAGACAACCCTATTAACTTCCAATCACAAGTATCTCCAGGGAATCCAGTCTGCTTTTATTCCCCTAAGTTTGTGCCAGGAATTCAAGACGATATAACATTGTTCAAAAGAGCAGGAGCGAAATGTTGATCTGTTCCGAAAGATATCACAAGACTTCCTTGTATTCATAAATTGAGATCCGATGGACCATGGCAGTGATTTTGTTATAGCTGTAATCCAATGATAATTGGCACTTATTATAAGCAGTCTGCTAAGAAAAAGGGAGCGGAGGACAGCACCAGTTTTGGGAGAGGAGAAAACATAAAAAACACTATGGGAGAAACCTACTAAAGAAGTAACCTTCAAAGGTTATACTTACAGACTAGTGAATAATAGCAAGCATATCGCAATCAGTGGCAAAGCTGTGAATACTGTAGTATAAAACACTGTTTACGTTCACTATAAATATTTGTGTTGGTATGAGAGCGCCACCCTAGACTTTTTTTGTGTCTAGAATTTGTTATAAGTAGGTTATGTTAGGAATATACCTCAAGACCTACTTTCATATACTCATGCAGCTGTATTTATAAAAACTTCTGCTAATACAGCATGTGAACTTTAATAAACACATAATATCCAAGCAAGCTCAAGAATCCCAAAACACACCACATCATTAATAAAGCATATATATAGTATCAAAAAGGAGAGCTACTGAGCTTGGCCAAATGCATATAACAAAAGACAGAAATGTCCAATGCTACATCCAATGTGACAAAATACATACTGCAATACTTCAGTGCTGATATTCTCGTGAGTAAGGGTCTTTTAGTTAAACCCTTTGGCCAAAGCATTATAAGCCTGCAGCCACGTCACTGCATACCCAATTTGCAGGTTCTAACACTACCTGATAACATTTTTTTTTTTTAGCTCTGCGGGAGGGAGAATGACCACATTGGGTCTGTCATAACAGGAACATGAAAAAAAAAACCTGCTACTTGGAAAGTGGGGCAGGCAGAGATTAAACCCTGGGGTGGAGGAGGGGCCACTAACCTCCAAACAACTGATACCAGTTGAAAATCAAAATCAATAAACACACAATATCTCAGCAAGCTCCAGAACCCCAAATCCCACCCCATCATTTATAAAGCATATATAAAGTGTGTAGCACTGTCCCCCCCCCCCTCCTATGGGAGATGTTATTCTGCTACAAAGTGTGGTACTAGCGTACCTGTGAGGATCAGGAGAGCTGGGTCGTCTGCGATGTTGAGGAGACCAAGACAGGCTTTTGTTGTTCACTGATGTTCTTCTTGGTACTTAGCGCCTCCAGCTGTTGTGAGCTCCAGGATGTCCGGAGATCAGTCCCCACTAAAGCACAGTTCTTCCATCCTGCCCAGGGACTGACGCTTAAACAGGAGTATGATGAAGCAAAAGGGATCTTTATTCAGCATTCACTGTAGATCTTCTTTACAGCGGTGCATAGGGTCATCAGAGGATACCAGGCCTCTGGATGGTGCTTGCTCACTGAGTCTGGAGCATCAGATCTTACAGGCCCAGCCAGCCATGAGACAGCAAGGAAGCAAGGGTGCACAGCAGGCAGAAATGGACGGCAATTCCAGAGTAAATGTAAAAGTATTAAATAAATCAGCTGCTCATAACAGAAAAAAGAGAGCCACAAACGCACCAACGCGTTTCGTCCCATGGGATTTTGTCAAGGTGAACTGATGGCAACAAACAATCTTACCTAAATAGTGCTGACACTTCACGCCAAAAACCAGACCAGTGGGACGTCATGAATCCGTGCCAAGGGTCCGCCGCATCAGAGCAACGACCATACAAGCCAACCAGTAATACTGGCGCTCGAGTGACGTCACTCTCACGTGACCAGACCCCACAATGACATGCAGCAAGGCACCATCCCTGATAGGCTCCCGGCGTTGGTGTAGCCCTATTGAACAAAAACAACTTTATTAACACATACAGTATGCATAAAGAACAAACAGAAATAATGAAAAAATTAAAAACAAAAAAAATAACTGAAAAGTAGTGAAGTTATAACATAGAACTAAACAAATAATATAGAAAACAAACCACAAACAATTCATTTGATATAATAAATAATTAAATACATATGTGCATAAAGTAATGTAGTGTATAATAACTAAATGTAAAATATGTTAAATAATGTATAAATCATAACATATTATTATAAATAAAATCAATATGGGCATAGTCAATAACCCTGAGTGGGTGTATCATAAGGAGTGTCATGTAGATCCACAAAGCACAATCATTACCTATAATCAAAATACATACTGTATATAAATTGATGTATAGAAAAAATGTTTTACTTATATAAGAGGTTGATCATACAACAAATAATATCAATCATAAGACATAGATGATCAGAATAATCTATATAGAAAACCTTTATGAAAGACATTATAAAAAGTGAGTAAGATCCCAGTCGACGTTTATGCCGTGAGGCATCCTGGTCCTCAAGGTGAAGATCCAGAATGCCTCACGCTGATCCAGACGTCTGGTTCTATTACCTCCTCTGATTTGGGGTGATATAGATTCGATACCCTGGAACCTAAAGTTTTTAACTCCACCTTCGGAACAGTGTGTGAAGTGTTTTGGGACGGGGTGATTCATATCACCTTTGGCAATCAATCGCAAATGTTCCATGATTCTGATCTTAAGTTTTCTAACAGTCCTTCCAAAATATTGGCTACCACAACCACGTGATGAGGTAGACAATTTATGATGAATTACAATTAATAAAGGATGTAATATTATGTGTTACCCTCGTATAGCTTGATACAAATGATTTTGATGAAATCATATTCTTGTAAATCTTACAGTTTTGACATGGAAAAGTACCCTTGGGTAAGGTCGATTGATTTGGGGTTTCTGAAACAAAGAGGCTGGGAGATAATGTGGTGGCGAATGTTCTAGCCTTTCTGTATACCACATTAGGGCCTGATGAAACAAAAGATTTCAAGATAGGGTCAAGGGATAGTATGGGCCAATGTTTCTTTAAAAAAAATTAATTTGCTCAGCCTGGGCACTAAAAGATGTAATAAACAAAGGTGAATCATTCATTGAGGACCTATGAGGCGATCGATGAAACAATTCCTCCCTTTTGATGGCAGAGACCTCCCAAATTGATTTAGACAGATCTACTGGGTTATAACCCTGCTGAATAAAGCGATTGTAGAGGTCCAAAACCTGGTGATCATAGTCCTCTTTGGTGGAGCAATTGCGCCGAAGACGTATGAGCTGACTTTTTGGTATACCCTTAATGAGGGCTCTTGGGTGACAACTGTTCGCTTGCAGACATGTATTTCGGGAATTGGGCTTCCGAAAGATATCAGATTGTATTGTGAGTGAAATATCCACATAAAGGTGAAGATCCAAATAATGTATGTGATGGTGATTAAATTTGTACGTGAATTTGAAATTATAATCATTAATTTTAAGTGTGTTAATAAAAGAAAGAAGTGTCGGAACATCACCCTCCCACACCAAAAGCAAGTCGTCAATAAATCGTTTATAGAAAAAAATGTGCTCCCTATAGATGTTACTATCTCCAAACACGTGGAACGACTCCTACCACCCCATAAAGAGGTTGGCGTATGAGGGAGCAAAACTTGTTCCCATAGCCGTTCCACGTGCCTAGAGATAGTAAACCCCATCATAAAGAAAATAGTTGTGAGTTAGAAGAAAGTTAATGCAATCTAACAAAAAAGTGATTTGTGCTGGTGAAATATCAATGCGTGTAAGAAAATAGCGAACAGCTGTCAACCCTTGCTGGTCTGCAATCCCTGTATACAGCGACGCAACATCCAGAGTGACCCAGATTAAATCTGGTCTCCAGGTTATGTCCCCAATGTATTTCAGGAGATCTCCGCAATCGAGGATAAATGAAGGCAAACCTCTCACCAGAGGCAGAAGAAATCGATCCACATACCATGAGACACCATCTCCCAAAGATTCAATACTGGAAATAATCGGCCTCCCAGAGGGGGAGACCAATGATTTATGAATCTTTGGGAGATGGTGAAACACGGCCGTGGTTGGTGTAACATTCAAAAGATACTCTCTGTCATTATCATTGAGAACTCTCAACATTGTGCCTTCATCAATGAGCTCCCTTAGTTCTTCCTGGTAGGGTCAGATCGCAGTACAGCATTGGAACAAGTATCACCCAGTTGCCTCAAGGACTCCCTGTGATAGTCATCCCTATGCTGCACTACGACCGCTCCCCCTTTGTCAGCATTTTTGATTATTAATTTCTTATTTTTCTTTAAGTCATTCAGAGCCGTGATTTCTCCCCCAGTGCGATTATTCCTATAATGGGCACAATGTGGAGAGTCAAATGTAAACCCGCTATTCAATAAAAGGAGATCCCTCTCCACCAGATTTTCAAATGTGGAGAGGAATTTTCCTTTAACAAATGTAGGAAAAAATAAAGATTTCTTTCTTAAACCTGACTCTCTTCTGCCTAGGAATCTATCTGGATCATACTCTTCCTCTGTCATCCCTCCTAAATCCTCCGGATGGTGCTGTTTGTGGCTACCCGGAAATTACGACGCATCACTTGCAGTTCCCTCTCCAATGTAACGCTCAGGAGCTCGGGACTCAACGTGTTTTCGACCACATTGGGTCTGTCACAAAAGGAACATGAAAAAAAAACCCTGCTACTTGGAAAGTGGGGCAGGCAGAGCTTAAACCCTGGGGTGGAGGAGGGGCCACTAACCTCCAAACAACTGATACAGTTGAAAATCAAAATCAATAAACATACAATATCCCAGCAAGCTCCAGAACCCCAAATCCCACCCCATCATTTATAAAGCATATATAAAGTGTGTAGCACTGTTCCCCCCCACCCTTCCTCTGGCAGATGTTATTCTGCTACAAGGTGTGGTACTAGCGTACCTGTGAGGATCAGGAGAGCTGGGTCGTCTGCGATGTTGAGGAGACCAAGAAAGGCTTTTGATGATCACTGATGTTCTTCTTGGTACTTAGCGCCTCCAGCTTTTGTGAGCTCCAGGATGTCCGGAGATCAGTCCTCACTAAAGCACAGTTCTTACATCCTGCCCAGGGACTGACTTAAACAGGAGTATGATGAAGCAAAAGGGATCTTTATTCAGCATTCACTGTAGATCTTCTTTACAGCGGTGCATAGGGTCATCAGAGGATACCAGGCCTCTGGATGGTGCTTGCTCCCTGAGTCTGGAGCATCAGACCTTACAGGCCCAGCCAGCCATGAGGGTTGGCTGGCCTCTCTATCTCCCAGCTTGGAGAAGCTCTACCTCCCTCTCCATAGAAGGAAGGGAACAGACTACTTCAATTTGGCACTGCCTCTCTGAGGAACCAGAAGGGGAGGGCTCGAGGTCTTTACCTATACACAGGCCATGAGTCAGCACCACACTTCTGTCACTCAGAGAGGAGCATGAGGGGGGTCAAGAGCCCACAGAATGGCCTTTGACAGCCTAGACTACTAAGGCCTTACGTGACAGGGGGAAGAGACAGGCAGAAAATTCTAACCATGTTACAAGTGTAACCCTGTGCCCCCCCCCCCCCCCAAATCGCAGATAGAGTCAATTATGGGGAAAGCTACACCGGTTACTGGAAGTAGTGTGGTGCATACCTGCTGATAAACAGTAGCCCGGAGTCTCCCACATGATGTTAGGGGATAGCAACAGGACAGGCTTCTGGGGTATAACCTGACGTGTACTCACGGTGAGAGCGCCTCCATCTCTTGCAGCCCCCAGGATATGAGGGGAAATCTCTTCTTGAGAGTCTCTTTCTCCTTCACAATAGATTTAAATCTCAAGACAGAAGTATAAACAGTAGGTCTTTATTCACTATGCACACAGCACAGCAGTCACTCAGCAAAATTAGGGCCTGCACCCTCAGGATGTCCCTGGACTACACTCCCAGCCAGAGGGCACCAGGAGCAGTCCTAGCTCTTCCCTTACTCTCTGACGGAGTAAGGGGAACAGTCTCCCAACGCTCCCCTAAGGGAGGGCACACAGTGTGCAAAGCCTTGCACACTGCCCTCGGGTAGACCAGCCTCTCTCACGGTAGAGGCAACTGCCTAAATTCAGGAAGTACAGATCCAGCATGAGCCAGTCCCTTGCCCCTGATTGGACACCAGGCCTGGCTACACTGCCTTCTCTGTGGCTCACTGGGCTGCAGAGAGGTGAGGAAAACCCATGATTACTCCTGGCAACCTGCCCTTACCAGGGATGATTACTGCCAGGAGGAGGGCAGACTGATAGCCCAAACCAGACAGGGCTACACAAGTGTCAAAAAGGAGAGCCACTGAGCGTGGCCAAATACATACAACAAAATACAGAAATGCTCAATGCTACATCCAATGTGACAAAATACATACAGCAATACTTCAGTGCTGATATTCTCGTGAGTAAGGGTCATTTAGTTAAACCCTTTGGCCCTTATTGTGTGTTTATTGATTTTGATTTTCAACTGGTATCAGTTGTTTCGAGGTTAGTGGCCCATCCTCCCCCCCTAGGGTTTAAGCTCCCCCCACACCACTTTCAACTGGTATCAGTTGTTTCGAGGTTAGTGGCCCCCCCTCCCCCCCTAGGGTTTAAGCTCCCCCCACCCCACTTTCCAAGTAGCATTTTTTTCATGTTCCTGTTATA
This sequence comes from Ascaphus truei, assembly GCF_040206685.1. Lineage (NCBI taxonomy): Eukaryota > Metazoa > Chordata > Amphibia > Anura > Ascaphidae > Ascaphus > Ascaphus truei. The sequence continues at coordinate 332,125,674 of NC_134485.1, read as the reverse complement.
ACAGAACCCCAACGGAGAGCACTCAACAGTGCACAATATACAGTAGCGGAGGTAGTGTATGTAGTAGTATGTAACGTGAATATTCTAAAAAAAAACATTTATTGGAGTCTTGACTCAATTAAAATATATATGGACGCTAAGTACCAGGGTGATTGATACTAATATAGGCCAAAAAAGCGCAGCGAAAGTAAAAAATGCCAGACCTCAAGTGTAAAGTGTGGGCTGTAACCCTTGATGATATGTGCAGGGTAAAGCCAGATGTATTGGACAGCCACCGGTATCTGTGTATATTAGGAGTAATTCACAGGTAAGGTCAGCTGCTATTACTGACTGCTGTGACCCTGACAAGGCAGCACTCTAAACTAAGGGCAGCGTCCCTATCTGGGGCCTCCCTCAGTAATTACCCACTACCCTAGTGGGGGGTTGGGGCCTAACTGGGGTGCGGGTACCTATAGGGCCGCAGGAGCTGTGCTCGCTCCCCGCGCCCTTCCTTCCCTCACAGCTCCCCTGCTCCAACGGATTAACCTGAGTGACAGGGTCCCTCTCACTAGAGCAGTCCCTGGCAACACTCTCTCTCTCAGAGTACTAACTACCTCAGACCCTGGGGGTGCTGGCCTAGTACAGTGAGTCCTGGACTCCTGTACCCTACCTCCTTCCTTGGGCTGATCCGGTCTCTGACTGCTGGCTAACGTGCTGTAAGCCCACGAAATGTATCTCTTCTGCTCAGGCTTCCTAAGCCCTATTGGCTCCCTGGTGTCACGTGGGGCATACAGAGGCTCATGGGATATGTAGTCCCAGCTCAGAGCCTTCCCAGAATGGCTAGGGGTTCGCGGGCTTTCTCTCTCCTGCCCTCCGCGTGCGCAAGCTCCCTCTAGCTGCCTCAACCTTCCCTGGTCTTTCCCTGCTCTCGCGCGAGCTATCTGGGGGCCTTTCGTGCTATCGCGTCCCTGCGCATGCGCAACCCACAGCGCAATGGCGGCGCCCTGCTTCACCGGCCGCCGGGACCTTAGAGACGCGATTGCGGCCTTAGCAACGGCCCAATCGCGTCCCCGGCAACCGGCCGCAGGCAGGGGAAGCCGCGCTGCTCCCTGCTCCAGCCCCCATCCTTGGAAGCAGCCGTCGGGTCTGTCAGCACCCGCGACCGCGCTGCACCAAGGGACGGGGGTCTCCAGGAGCCATGGGAGCTCCAGGCTACACTCTCCCCCTGGTGGAACTCCAACGTCCTCGCTTGGATAGCAGATGTAATCATGCACAAATATTACATAATAGAAATGCAGTACAGAGAATATACAACACATCACAATACTACCCGAGGCTAGCTGAGACCATTTGTGGGGTGCCCCTAACTGACCATGTGGGGGTACCTCACTTTTGCGTCCGTGAGCCTCCCCCAGAAAAATTTCCTGAATAGCACACCGGAGGGCAACAGTCACTGGTTCCTCGCTACTTCCTCCCCCTGGTGGAAGGAGTAGCACAATGTCTCTGAAGCAGGCCTTTACCCGGTCATCCGCGGCAGGGATGCGGTAGACTAGGAGGCCAGGACCTTTCCCGCGGTCCACTACCTGGTTAATGGGGCGCTCCTTTGTGGGCTTAAAGGAGGCCAGTCTCCCTGGATCTTTCTCTACACAGTCCTTGTCCCTACAGACGTGTGAGGCTTCCACTGGGAAGCGAGAAATGAACAACGTCTCTTTTTCACCTGGCCGGGGGTACAGGGTAGACACCTTACCACGGCGGTGATTCACGGTGGCCAACAGGTCCTCGGGGACGCTGTCAGTTCCCACCTCGGCTGTATCGGGACCTGCCCACAACTCTTCTGGGACAGTCCACTCACTGGCTCGAAACTCGGGAGCGTTGGATCCCAGTCCTGGGACCATTTGGGTAGGAGCGTACGGGCTCACACTCAGTTCAGGAACCGTAGCTCTGGCCCTTTTCACGGCCACCTCCATCGGAGCCCGTGGGGAGTAAGGGGGTTCCTTACCATGCTGCTGGCTGGCGATGGGTTCTTCTAAGGAGGACACCTCCGCCTGGACGTGATGCCGAGGGGAGCCCTTCGCCCGGGCGACCAGACTTAAGGAGCCATCGTGCTCCGGGGTCACCTGGAGGCTCACCCCCAACACCACTGGGGCAGTCAACTCACCCTTGTCGTCGATCGGTACTGGTCCCCATTCTAGGACCGATGGTACCATAGGAATACGCCGGACCGGCCATTGTAGGGCCCACGGGCCCACAGCAGGCTCTGCATCCGCCGAGATAGTGTGTTCATTGGTGTCACTAAAGTGGTCCGCCGGCAGGCGCATCACCACAAGTGCTGGGTCACTGGATTCACTAGAAGAAGGTGGGGGTATATACACCTTACCCTGTGATTCCTCTGTATCATCGCTGGGGTGGTACGCCGGTAGGCGCATCACCACCGATGGGACTTCAACCTCGTCCCACTCAGGAACCGGACAAGTTTCTGCAATTTTAGCATTTGCAGCATTTTCTGCAACTGACTCACGCGGTCTCCCAGGGAAGCAGGAATCGCCATTTTGGATCGCTCTGCCATCCATATTCGCAGCAGTTGCAACTTCATGTTTCTCTATCTCATCCACTAGCCTCCTCCAGGGAAGGGGGTCACCCCGCATCCAGGAGCACCGCATCCTGACCACGACAGGATGGTCAGGTATCGCTCCTCTCAGAATTTGATCACAACAGTACACATCCACTTCGGTGGCCTTAATACGATCCCCTTTTCGCATCTCCCGTAGGACTGCTCCAATCCGCAGGAGGAAATCATATAGCTCCTCTCCGTCTTTCTGACGAAGACTGTAGTACCACTTCATCAATTGTCCCATGTCCTCTGCTGGTTCTGCAAACTGGGGCACAATAGGCTTCAAGAACCGGGCACTTTCTACAAGGGAGTGGGTCTGGCTCTGCACTGACTCACTCGCATTGCAGGGGCGGGGCTTAGGGTTTCCCACCAGTCCCGGACAGATTGTTGCAATATGTTCCTGTGCCGGCGTGCAGTCAGCAGCACGTGTGCTCTCCTGTTTTGGCAGCTCAGGGTACACTACAGGACAGTCTGAACCGACCGAATCTTCCAACCACAAGCTGGACGGACCCAGGCCTTCAGTTATATCTTGCCCGAAACTCACTAGCACGGAACAATACTTCTCGTCCTCCAAGTGTAAATCTACCACGGCAATGGGGGAAGCCCCCCGGAGATGAGGGTTTTGTCCCAGGGCCACTCGTATATTTGGTGACGGAACGTCTATAGGGACACGGCACACCACAAGCGTGTGGAGCGGTGGCACTCCCAACTTCATGGCCCAGTCGTGGACCTCGTGTCCGGACTTCACAACCTTGATGACAAAAATAGGACTTGAACAGTTTGGAAAAAAAAAACACAGGGCACCCCAGGTCTATCTCAGCAGCGCCTCCAAATGTAACGGGTTTCCCCCCCCCAATCTCAGATTTATACTGTGTGGGTGCAGGAACATATATTGTTACTCAGTGTGGTGCATAACCTGTTGGCTCACAGGAGGGCTGAGCTTCCGCCACGGGGAACCTGGGGCAATTACACTAGGGATAATACTTACAATGATGCAGCGCCTCCACCTGCGATAGCTCCCACCAGAGGGGGAGTGGTTCCTTGCAGGACAATCAATAAACACATACACAGTGATTATATTAACTAATACCTTTACTAACAAGCAGTATAACATATCACGCAATACCTTTATATAACCTGTGTCCCTCTCTAGAGGAGACACCTACTGCATCGCGCAGGACGCTTCCCCAACACCAAGTGAGCCCACCCAGTGTCCAAAGAACCCCACCCAATGTCCCGCACTCTTGCAGAGAGTCAATGGGTGACTGCACAGTCACAGTTAAGCTAAGGGCCTGGTGGTGCACTTATGTATTAGATACCTGCCGAGCACTCCGGTGCTCGGGTCAGCAATCTTCACGAAGGCTTAGTTGGCGATGACTCCTTCAACCCTCCAACCGAACTTCTGCACGTGGACCGCTAGAGCGGTCCCACTCCGGAACAGGCTCTGTGGACCCCAACGTGGGTCCAACCGCTTCACGGGAACAGCAATCTTCACTGTGTCCCTATCTATCTAAGGGCACGTGCTACACTATAGGCCGTCCCTATAGTACAGCAACCTGTAATGGCTTGGGGAACTCCTATGGGCCTACAGGGGTTAAGGACCTGTCACACTCCCCTAACTACCCAAGTCCCTTCAGCCTCACTAAACGCTGACAGCCAACGTGCTGCGCAACAAGGTGCCTGCCTGCCAGACCTCACAGCACTGACCGCTGTGACCCTGACAAGGCAGCACTCTAAACTAAGGGCAGCGTCCCTATCTGGGGCCTCCCTCAGTAATTACCCACTACCCTAGTGGGGGGTTGGGGCCTAACTGGGGTGCGGGTACCTATAGGGCCGCAGGAGCTGTACTCGCTCCCCGCGCCCTTCCTTTCCTCACAGCTCCCCTGCTCCAACGGATTAACCTGAGTGACAGGGTCCCTCTCACTAGAGCAGTCCCTGGCAACACTCTCTCTCTCAGAGTACTAACTACCTCAGACCCTGGGGGTGCTGGCCTAGTACAGTGAGTCCTGGACTCCTGTACCCTACCTCCTTCCTTGGGCTGATCCGGTCTCTGACTGCTGGCTAACATGCTGTAAGTCCGCCAAATGTATCTCTTCTGCTCAGGCTTCCTAAGCCCTATTGGCTCCCTGGTGTCACGTGGGGCATACAGAGGCTCATGGGATATGTAGTCCCAGCTCAGAGCCTTCCCTGAATGGCTAGGGGTTCGCGGGCTTTCTCTCTCCTGCCCTGCGCGTGCGCAAGCTCCCTCTAGCTGCCTCAACCTTCCCTGGTCTTTCCCTGCTCTCGCGCGAGCTATCTGGGGGCCTTTCACGCTATCGCGTCCCTGCGCATGCGCAACCCGCAGCGCAATGGTGGCGCCCTGCTTCACCGGCCGCCGGGACCTTAGAGACGCGATCGCGGCCTTAGCAATGGCCCGATCGCGTCCCCGGCAGGGGAAGCCGCGCTGCTCCCTGCTCCAGCCCCCACCCTTGGAAGCAGCCGTCGGGTCTGTCGGCACCCGCGACCGCACTGCACCAAGGGAGGGGGGTCTCCAGGAGCCACGGGAGCTCCAGGCTACACATACTACTACATACACTACCTCCTCTACTGTATATTGTGCACTGTTGAGTGCTCTCCGTTGGGGTTCTTTTTCTCCACTAGTACAACTTCATATCTACCCCTGATTCTAGCACCACAGATTTTATCTATCTAGCAGTTGCGAGGGTATATTCCTTCCCTTCCCCCTCCCCAGCCCTTCCCTAGAGTTCCTGTTATAACAGACCCAATGTGGTCATTCTCCCTTCAGCAGAGGTAAAAGAGAATTTTACCAGGTAGTGTTAGGACCTGCAAATTGGGCATGCTGTGACGTGACTGCATGCTTATAACGCTTTGGCCAAAGGGTTTAACTAAATAACCCTTACTCATGAGAATATCAGCACTGAAGTATTGCAGTATGTATTTTGTCACATTGGATGCAGCATTGGGCATTTCTGTCTTTTGTTGTAAGCATGTCAACTTTAGTGCATCTTGCGTTCATATTTTGTCACTTTTTATGTATCAACTAAACCAAAAGGATTGTGCTGGTTTTAGTCTTGTCTAAGAAATATGAGTCAGGTGTATAATACTGGAAACTGAATGTACTGCTGAAATGGTGAGTCTGAAGGGTAGAACAGATTTTTTAGTCTGGATCTGTTGGTTCTGCCCTTGCCTAATCCACGCTTGGCTGTACAACAAGGTACAGTACAGTATGTAGTAAAGCAGGCTGAATTGAGAAATACAGTATATGCAGTTTACCCTCTCTTCAGTGTCTAAAGACTGCAACAGGCTTGGAAAGGGGTCTGAACACTAGTGAATTGAAGGCACACACCTTTCATTAAAAATGTGCACATGCTGCCTGGCTTTGGTTCCCTTCTTTTTTATCACAAAGAAAAATAATATATAAAAATCGGTGAGGGAAACTCCCTGACATTGTGTTTCGCAGCAGAGAAATCAGTCGCTTCCTTAGGGTTTTGTGGTGTTTTGCCCTCTGCCTTTTTTTATGTCTAATTAAATTATACTTTGAAATGTTATTAATATCCATTCTCTAAGGAGCCTTTCTCTTTCTCGGCTAGTTAATGCATTAATACCACCTACTTTGTTATACTATTTGTTACTAATTGCATGCTTTTGTGTTAATCCTAAATTATTCTGCATATTCTAGAAATAAATTCCAGATGTTGCAGAGAAATCTAATAGTTGAAATAGAGCTTAAATTGTAGGAATTGCGAAAATTTTAAAATGTTGAATACAATGTAGAGTTCAAGTCGATGTTTTACATATTGATGCTACAAAATAAGGCAATAGTGATCAATCTTAACCATACTGTGTAAAGCAATTAGGCTTTGAGGGAAAAGGGAAGAAAGTAATCCTAAAGAATTGTTAGGATCTATTATTAATTTAGATGCCCTCTGCTTAATCCTTTGATATTTCCAGATAATCAGCAATGTCAAAACTTGACACAGTGGTTGAGTAATGTCTGCTTGGCTCCCTTTCACTCTGTGTTTCCATTATTGTGTGATTTTAGATAGGATTGAGACACCAATATTGATACCTTCCAAGCTCTATGAATAAATTAAGCTTAGACTATCTGAGGTGTAACATCAAATATTGGAGTAAAAGTAGGTATAGAAGCCATTGTACAACGAACAAACAGCTGCACTCAACGGGTACATAAATGAAAATTTTTTTTTTTCTAACATCGTTTGGAGTAATTGACTGGTCATTTACTAATGTTTAGGGCTATATCGCAGTGCAAGGTGGAAGGCACATAATCACCCATTCACTTGAAATGGCTTCAACTACAGTAAGAATAAACTGACTCAAGGATAAAACACAATAAATAATTGCGTGAGATCCAAGGCTACAGTTGGAAAAAGGAGGACAACTACCTAACAACAAAAAAATTAAAAAAGGTAGCCTCAGCCCTATGCACTTAAACCAGTGTGAATCATTAACAGGAAATAATCCTACAATAAATATAGATGTAGCAAAATAAACATAGAAATTCCAATTGGTAGCACACACAACCATGTACAAAAGAAAATAGGACCCAGTCCAAATCTTGAGGATGTACTGTAGCTTTCTTCCAACTGGATACAACCCAAGCTTCCACAATAAATACTAGAGATAAGAAGAAAATGAGGAGCGCAAACCTGATAGTCTAGTACAGAGGTGCGCAAACTTTGCATGCTGCGCCCCCCTGTCTGCCAGCCCCTGTGCTCGCGCCCCCCACATCTTACCTAAAATCCAGCATCAAATTATGCGTGGGGTCATGTGGTAACGTGGTCACGTGTCATATGACGTAATTTGATGCCCTGTTGACATGGCGAAGCGACACTGAAGTCAAGGTAGGAGACACTGCAGAGGTCTCACACGATCCCCCGGCACTTCATTTAAATGCTGTGGGGAAAAGCACAGGGCCTCTGCAGCCACCATACCCCCCAGAAAAATCTTGCGCCCCCCATTTTGCACACCCCTGGTCTAGTATGTCATTTTACTAGACAGAAAATCAGAAAAAACACACATACCGTCTGTGAACAAAAAGCAATACAATCAGGGGCTCCTGCTTTCTCGGGCACCTCTGTCAGTGGAAACAAATAGGTCCTTCAGTACTTCCGCACCACATGTATTGCGTCTTGATGTTTTGACGTCTTGGCGTCACCGCTGTGTGACGAACCAGGGAAAGTTTTCATTCTCTCCCTCATACACTGCTCAATGTGCTCAGCTCTAAGCTCCCACAAAAGTGTCCAAAAGAGAACTACAGTACGCTATGTATTTCAAGGAATCTCCTCCTCTTCGTCAGGGGTAAGGTACATGTAGGTGATGTGTGCAGAGATTTTGAAAACAGGAGGCCTTTTTTAAGGGCAAATCAAAATAGACTTTTATTAGCCGGAATCTTCAAAACATAGTTACATAGTTACATAGTAGATGAGGTTGAAAAAAGACATACGTCCATCAAGTTCAACCTATGCTAAATTTAGACAATAATACTTTATCCTATTTATATACTTATTGATCCAGGGGAAAGCAAACAAAAAACCCAAGTGTCATATCATCCAATGATATCTCATAAGGGGATAAATAAATTCATTCCTGACTCCAAGAATTAGCAATCAGATTACTCCCTGGATCAACAATCTTCCCATGTTTGCTTATTTGATATATGCCTGTATAACTTTCCTTTCTAAAAAGATGTCCAACCTTTTTTTGAACAAATCTATTGTATCTGCCATCACAGTCTACATGGGTAATGAATTACACATTGTAACTGCCCTTACTGTAAAGAACCCTTTCCTTTGTTGCTAGTGAAATCTCCTTTCCTCCAACCTTAAGGGATGGCCCGAGTCCTTTGTACTGCCCGTGGGATGAATAGTTCTTTTGAAAGCTCCTTGTAATGTCCCCAAATATATTTGTCTATAGTTATCATATCCCCTCTTAGACGCCTCTTTTCTAATGTAAATAAATCTAATTTAGCTAGCCTCGAGTCATAAGTTAGATTGTCCATTCCCTTTATTAATTTGGTGACTCTTCTCTGCACTCTCTCTTGTTCCATAATGTATTTTCTAAGGAGTGGTGCCCAAAATTGTACTCCATATTCAAGGTGTGGTCTTACTAATGCTTTGTAAAGGGGCATAATTATGTTTACTTCCCTTCCATCCATTGCCCGTTTAATGCAAGATAAGATCTTGTTTGCCTTTGCAGATACTGCATGACTTTGGGCACTATTGCTACGCCTGCTCTCTATAAACACTCCTAAATCCTTCCCCATTAAAGATTCCCCCCATTTATCTCAATTTAATTTGTAAGTCGTCTGTTTATTCTTGCATCCCAAATGCATAACCTTACATGTATCTATATTAAAACCCATCTGCCATTTATCTGCCCACATTTCCAGTCTCAACCAAGTCCTTCTGGAGAGAAATTACATCCTGCTCTGATTCTACTACCTTACACAATTTAGTATCATCAGCAAAGATGGAGACTTTGCTCTCGATGCCAACCTCAAGGTCATTAATAAACAAGTTAAAAAGCAGGGGTCCCAGTACCGATCCCTGAGGTACTCCACTCACGACCTTATCCCAACCTGAAAAAGTTCCATTTATGACAACCCTCTGTTGTCTATCCTTCAGCCAGTTTTCAATCCAGGTGCATATATTTTTATGGAGTCTAATTTGCTTTATTTTGTACATCAACCTCTTGTGTGGAACCGTATCAAAAGCCTTTGCAAAATCTAAGTAGACAACATCAACTGCTTTACCCTGATCTACATTCCTACTTACCTCCGCAAAGAAACACATAAGATTAGTTTGGCATGATCTATCCTTCATAAATCCATGCTGACTATTACTAATAATTTTGTTTTCCATTAGGTATTCCTGAATATTATCCCGTATTAAACTTTCAAGTAGTTTCCCCACTATTGAAGTCAGGCTTACAGGTCTGTAATTCCACAGTTGTGATCTAGCTCCCTTTTTATATACAGGCACCACATCTGCTTTACGCCAATCTTGTGGTACTGAGCCTGTGGAAATGGAGTCCTTGAATATCACATATAATGGTTTTGCTATTACTGACTTTAACTCCTTAAGAACTCTTGGATGTATGCCATCGGGACCAGGTGCCTTATTTACTTAATTTTTTTTCAAGCCGCCTATGAACTTCTTCCTCAGTTCACCAGTTGTTCATTAATATGGAGGTTGTGGCTTCCTCCTGCGTCACTACAATTGAAATTAATTCTTCCCTGGTAAACACAGAGGTAAAGAATTTGTTTAAAACCTGTTTTTTTTCCTTATCTCCAATAATCTGCCTGCCCATCTCACACTGAAAGGGTCCTATATTTTATTTTCTCATTTTTTTTCTTATTAAGGTACTTAAAAAACTTTTTAGGGTTGATCTTACTTTCTATTGCAATCCTTTTTACGTTATCCATTTTTGCTAATTTGATTGCCCTTTTTGCAATTTTTGTTACATTCCTTATAATTCTGATATAATGCCTCCGTCCCTTGTGACTTAAAGAATCTAAACGCCTGCCTCTACATAAACAGCATAGGATCAGCAAAACAGAAATAATGAAAACCAACCAGATCTAACTCCAACATGGAGCGCTAACTAACAACAGCTTACCTCCGGTCTAGAGGGTGGAGAGCTAAGCCCCTTACCAAAAACAAATGACAAATAGGACGTACAGTAGATCAGTTACTGTACCATCAGCTGGGGTAGGGGTCTGAAAGTCCTTGTGCACAGTTTCTTTCACAGCAGCCTGCTCCCTATAGCGGTCCAGTGTGTAGAGATGGGCACATTTTTGTTGGCGAATTTGGATCCGTAGCGGGTTTTGGTCCGCAGATTTGATTTGCATTTTTTATTATTATCACCAATACACTCTGCGAATTCTGCAATCCATTGATGGATTTGTAGAATCTTAATTTTTAAGAATCCTCCTCGGATTCCTGAATCTGTGGATTGGATTCTACAAATCCATCAATGGATTGTGTCCAATGGCGATTTTTTTATTAATCCCAAGGATTCAAATTGACCAAATACATTTGCTGATTTTAAACCTTGAAACTGATTTTGGGGGGAAAAATGAGAAACCCGGGAAACAGATTTGGGTTTATTTGCCCATCTCTACAAGTGTGTGTCTGGATCAGAGATACCGTATACTGCTGTCCAGCAGGCTTTTAAAGTCTGTTAATGCGCCAGGTGGAAGCTGGTTATTTGTCTCATTATAATATTAACCAGCTCCCTGCTGGACTCAACATCTAGAGACAGGCTTTTCCTTTAGACAGGGGAAAGAACCTATCACAGTACCTTAGTTATGGATTAGCATTGATTAGTAAATATTGCCTTGATCTATTAATTATGACATATTTTTTGTAATATTATATAAAGAGGTCATTATACTTAGACCTACTACAGTTCAACATTGCAAATAGTATGAACAAATAGTTCATGCCCACTGAAATATAATGTTTGGAGCATGTGACAAATGATGTACTGTACTGTATTGGTTGTGATCCTAAAGCTGATTCTGCCACTTTACAAGCCAGAGTCGTAAGCACAAATCTAGAGCCCTCCTTATTCCCTTCTTTTTAGCTCCCAAAGACACTCTGAGAACACAATTAAAACTGGACAGATTTTGACAAATTACCCTGATGGTATTCAAATGAATCTCTCTTTAATTAAGCTTGTACAACCCATAAATAATTGGACCTTCAAATGGTGTGGCAAGGAATTGATTTTTTTAGGGAGGCTTTGACTCTAGAGGCCGTATTCCCACCTTACTTACTGTACTTTGTTTGCATAAATATCGCTGGCAGCGGATACTGCGCTGTACAAGAACAATGCCAACGAGGCATGTTCCTGAAGGATACCACTTGGCTACCACTTATTAACCATTTAGGTCTGTATCATTCTAATGCTGTATTCTGTATTCTAATTAAAGAAAGCAATTTTACAGAGTGTTGAAAAGTATACAGTATCTGCACACGACACTTAACTTCAGGTCAACGGTATGATGATGATGCTGGATGAACTTTCTTCACATTTTACTCTATTATATCGAAGATGGAAACGGAGCAGCAATGGGAAAATAAACTCACGGCTGGATTTGTATTAGATTGATGACCTGAAATTAGTGCGCAGATACAGTATTACTTTAGAGCTCACAATATTATCTAATAGGAAATGAGATAATATGGAGACACTCATGTAGATGGGCGAATGATTCACTCAAATTTGTATTTACAGCAAACATGGCAGTTTTTCAAATTTTTTAATATTTGTGAATTCAGAAAAGGTGACAATACTTTATATATATATATATATATATATATATATATATATATATATATATATATATATATATATATATATATATATATTAGAATATTTGAAAATTCACCAAAAAGGGAGACACTTGAAGACAATTCGACAACTGTCGCCGATATAAATATCCGGAGCCTGCTCGGCCCTGAGGAAGGTCTCCCTGAGAGACCGAAACGTTGGCTTTCGTGTATCTGTTCTTTTCAATACAGATTATTTTGGATTACACCTCGTTGGTTGCTGTCTCTTTACTGGTCTTTGGGCTGGTTCGTATTATATGTGGATCCCTATGGGACTAGCAACTGCCTTTTGCCTTACATTAGAGTGCTGACTGCTTGCTTTATGTTATATATATATATTAGAATATTTGAAAATTCACCAAAAAGGGAGACACTTGAAGACAATTCGACAACTGTCGCCGATATAAATATCCGGAGCCTGCTGCCCAAACTGGATGAATTATGGGTATATGCATAGGGCACCATGCCACTATCACAGAAACATGGCTAATGCCTAAAACTCTCAATGCAACTATCGCCATTCAGGGATACTCCATTTCTAGGAATGACAGGTCAAAGGGAGGAGGGGTGTTATTTTATATTGCAGACACCTTACAATTTATGCTCCTAAATTGTCTCCGAAGCCCACTCTCTTTTTAAATAAATCCTAGTTGGCAAAATCTGCCTCCCCTTTTCTAAGACCATTCTTATTTCTGGCATCTACTGACCCCGAAAGCCCCACTACAATCCCTGACTGAAATATCTCAGTTTCTTTGCACCAATTTCCTCTCAGAATGAGAAAAGTGAGCTGCTAGTTCTTGGGGATTTCAACTACAATTGGCTCGACCCTAAAAACAAGAAAATCCATATACAACTCAAGTCTCTTAACATAATGCAAATAATTTCCCAACCCACACGGACAAACCTGAAATCTCAAAACCATTCCTTGCTAGACTGGATTCTCTCCTCTAGTCCAAGCAGAATCCAATCCTCTGGCAACCTACCTGACATTTTCAGTGACCATGCAATAGTGTACTGTGTAAGGAAAATCAGATCATCCCAAACAAGCCCTAAAGTTCTCCTCACTAGAACATTTAGAAACTTTAACCCACAACAGTTTCTGGCTGATTTTACCAGCTGCCCTTGGTACTGAATCGACTTAATACCTGACCCTGAGTCTGCACTCGACTATTTTCAATCTGAGTTCTTAAAACTCTGTGATACCCATTCTCCACTATGCAGAATAAGAGTATGGAGGACCCACCTTCCATGGGTAATAACCAACCTTATAGCACTCTACCATCTTAGGGATGGGTTGTAGAAAAGCTACAAAGTAACTGGCCCTACCAAGGATCTTAATAACTACAGCTGTCGGTACAATGAGTGCTCCATTGGAGAGGTACCTTGTTACTCCAGTCGATGCGGGGATTATGGCGTTGAAGCTATGGAAGGCCCAGGATCACTTCGACGGAAGAAGTGTGAATCACATCCAGGTAGATTTCTTCCTTGTGACCGTCTCCTACTAAAAGAAAGAAGGCGATCATCTGTAGAGAGATGAAAGCCGGTTTAATGGCCGACCATCGATGGCTTCTAATCCTACCGGAACCCTCTTGCGGATGAGTGGGATGTTGTCTCTCTCCGCGAAACCTTGGTCGATAAAATTACCCCTAGACCCTGAATGTATAAATGCCAATGCTGTGGCACAAAAACCCTCACCCGTAAGAGACACTGAGATCCTAATTCTGGTCGGTAAGGCTTCTTTGGAGTTAGGGGAAGTGGAGATTGGTCCCATGAGATCCCCCTGTACCTCATTGGGAGATGGCTTTTCCTGACTTGTGGGAGCAAAGGAGCACTGGTGTCCAGGATTGCCACAGTAGAGACAGAGAGCCCGGTAGTGCATTGACGTTGCTTCTCGGACGGGGACAACTTATTACCACCCAGTTGCATGGGTTCCGGAGCGTCAGAGGAAGAAGATTCTGGCATAGTGAAATGGAAGGCAGGCAACCTGGAGGGCAGTTGCCGGTGGTGAGAAATTCGGATCTCCTCTCTTGCAGGCGTTGGTCTACGTGGATACAGACAGCTATGAGTTCTTCCAGATCTGTTGGATGCTCTTGAGCAGCGAGTTCATCCTTTAGAGGGACAAGGAGTGGCTCAGTGAGTAAAGACACTGACTGAAACTGAGTTTGAAGCAGGGGAGGCTGGTTCAATTCCTGGTTTTGGCCAGGCACCAAAAACAGATTGTAAGCTCCATGGGGCAGGGACCTGTGCCTGCAAAATCTCTCTGTAAAGCGCTACGTAAAACTAGCAGCGCTATACAAGAACATGCTATTATTATTTTTATGTGACTCCGACAGAACCTGCCAAAAAGCTGACGACAATGCCTCATTATTCCATCGCGACTCTGCAGCAATGGTACGAAACTCTAAGGAACATCTGGCGACTGGGCGATTTCCTGGGAAATATGAAACAGAAAAGAGGCAGTGGCTACCTTGCGGCCAGGTGGGTCAAACACTCTTTGGAATTCTTTGGCAAACCATCCGATGTCCTGCATTAGATCCGACCTCTGTTCCTAGATGGGGGAAGCCCAAGCCAGAGCGTCGTCCATCAGTAAAGAGAGGATGTATGCCACTTTGGATCTTTGGGAAGGAAAACGAGAAGGAATGATTTCAAATTGTATAAAACATTGGTTAAAAAACCCTCGGCATCCGTGGGGATCTCCCGCATAATGGTTAGGAATCGGGAGTCTAGGCTCAGAAGAAATAGCGTTAACCAGCGAAGTACTGCACCGACACACTTTATTCGAGCAAATACCCAGTACAGGCAGATACCTGGAATGCGCCGCTCCTCACCTCTGACAAGCCCCGTTGCGTTTGCCTTCCCAGCCTGGGTTCATGCCTGGCTGACGGGCGGCTGATCTGTTAAATGATAATGATTAGGATTTAATAGGCTGCAATGCTTCGCGTGTCTACCAGATGGCATAAATTCATGAATTGTAATGCAGTATATATATATACTGTATACTGTGCAGTATTGCAGCCAGCGGGAATAAAATGCTTCAATCCCTGCCTGGAAAATACCTCAATGCACTCGGGCAGAAAACAGTCACAAACCTCAATACACCCGGGTATACCCGAATTTGTGGGACTAGCCGAGCTCGAATAAAGTGTGTCGCCAGTGTAGGTGGACGGCCGATGGGATCGGATGGAGTGGAAGTTTGCACCTGAACCATGAGGGCCAAAAGATTCTGCTGTAATAGTTCCATCCATCGGTCATTCTGCTCAAGGTATCTTTCTAGTCTAGTAAAGGTGCTGGCGTGCGCAGTCACCTTAGTGGGGTCCATGTTTGTAGGGCTGAGCATACTGTCATGCTATGCTCACCACAAACAAGGCGGGGCCCGAAGCTGAGATGGGAATGGCTATAAACACCACCCAGAGCCACTAGGGCGCATCTGGACTGTAGAGTGGTCGAGGTAGCCAGGTCAGGTTGGAGAGGTACGGGTCGTCGTTATACTTGCCAGGGTCAGGGTAGGAGAAGTCCGGATCATTGGAGGTAATATTAGCCGTGATCAGGGTTGGAGAGTGGAGAGTTGTCATTGTCCGAATGCCAAGGTCAGGGTAGGAGAGAAGCGGATGGTCAGGAGTAGCCGGGGTCAGGAGTACGGAGGTGTGGAGTCCAAGAAACAAGCCGGGTCGGTACACAAACAGGGTTCAGCAAGGCAAGGCAAGACTGTGGAGGCAGAGTTGTGGAAAACAGCATCGTAATAAGAACTATGCACAGCCGATGAGCCAGTGGCACAGCTGAGCATATAAGGAAGTGAGGAACCAATGGGAGAAGAAGTGGAACGGAGGTGCACCCTCAGTGGGAGCAGGGATAGGTAGAGATGCAGGAGACAGGTGTAGGCTATGTGAAGAGGATCATACATGTTGACGCTGAGCTTGTGTGTGTTGCGCACGCATCACGTGCTCGCCCCGTGAGGTGCGCGAATGCAAACCGGAGGCGGGACCTTCCGCCAGTGTGCCCGTGCCTAGCACTGTGGGGAGGAAGCGCGGGACCTGAGGATGTGCCGGGAGCGCAGAGGATGGAGGAGGTAAGGCGGGAGAGTGCCGGGGGCGGCGTGACTCCCAGTTCCTTACACCTGCCTATCTGAACCAGTTCCTCACCCCTACCACATGCAGCACTTATCATCTGAGATCTGACTCCAAAAGACTGTTCATGGTCCGAAGGCTCAACAAAGAAGCCGGTCACTCCTCCTTCTCTCACCGTGCACCCCAAAACTGGAACAACCTACTGGAGACTCTAACAGCCACCACCAGTTTAAGTTCTTTCAAAACTAAAGCCGTCTCACATTTTAATCTGGTCTGTAACTGTTACATACACCTATAATATCTTTAACTGTGCATGCAATGCCTTGTATATAATGTATAACCCTTTTCACTTAATGTAACTATGTTTTGTAACCATGTATTTGTCATCATAACTCTGGCCAGGACATACTTGAAAACGAGAGGTAACTCTCAATGTAATACTTCCTGGTAAACAACTGATAAATAAATAAATACAAATATTTTAAAATTCACAACAAAAAAACATGAAAAAAAATATAAAAGTGAAGAATATTAAAAAATGCTTAACACTAAGAATAGTTGAAAGCTAGAGAATATTGGAAAACAATATTCATTTTAAAAAAAACCTACATTTCAACACATGCCCATCTCGACATATTGGTTCGTTACAAATCAGATAGCACATTATGCATTTTGGATGGGATTTGAGCTCATGCTCCCGTTATGGCACTTTTCAGAATGCAATTCTGTTATTTCAGAACCCTCTCCGTGGCCATAAGATGTTGCTCCCAATATACTGTATATTACCGTACTAACACCACCTGGGTAATAGGTGAATGTTTTAGATGTACAGTGTGTTTTGGGAAAGCTTGCACAGGAGTAACAGTACTAGGGCTGCTGTGATGGTAGTACTATTGGACCCAATAATCTCTCAACACCCATTTGTTTACTTTTTCACCAATGTAATTTCCTTGCTCTCTGCTGGAGTGTCTGATTAAGGGTCTTCAGTATGTTTTATTGCTGCAATGGGAGGTAGTACTCCTTTCAATTAGCCAGTTGCACAAGGCCAGCACAAGTGTCCCTGCTGTAACAAATGTTACCAGACCTTGAGACTTCGGGGGCTCAGAAATGAGACATAAAACAGGCAGGGATCAGTAATTTATAGAAAAGCAGGAAGGAAACATAAACGGAATACATAACAGAGACCACACTTTTAGACATAACGCTGTAGTTTCATTTATCTCTGTACCACCATGTACCACTGATATAAGAAACTCAAACTCACAGATAAGTCGATTTTATCCCTCTGTGTTACCCCAGCCCATTCTAAAATAAGCAGAATAATACAATTGTGCAATGTGAAGAAAAGGTTACTAAGAGAGAGCAGTCATTTGATCCACATATCTATTAACACTTTCTCTATGAGATGCACCCCTTAATTTCTTAGCCCATAATCTCAACTATATAGTTTCTACATGCTACATCATTGGGAAGATATTAACTGCATTTGACGTTGGCTGATTCACTGAATCAGGGCCTATTGAGTAAGAAAAATAATGAGTACAGTACCTAATGACATGCTTTACATGGCTAGATAACAGAGAAATTATATAGTTTGCAAAACAATTAGTCTTGTTTATTTTTCTCTAAGAATACTGTCTGCAATTTGAAACATAATAATGAGCAACAAATTAAGAAGATGTATGACTTAACCATGCCTCGAACCTCCACACGACTGCCACACGACTTTTGGGAGGATAAACCAGTTGCAGATTTATTTAAAACAAGTACAGTAATAAAATGAACCCAGGCACCCAGCCAGCTTGCTCCATCATTATATATACACTATCATGCCGGCCTACACAGCCAGGCATGACACCACTTTCCCCATCAATCCCAACTAAGAGGTCCAGCACACCTCACTGAAAGGAGGGTGAGAACGTCTTCGTTGGGGATCAGCAGGAAGAGAGGAAAGCTACCCTACCTCCTCCCCTTTAAATACCTCCCTAACCCCCAACCCCTTACCCTGACATAACTATCCCCCAGGGAGGGGCCCCTTGGCAGTAAGTCATGCTACCCCTCCCTGTAATGGTCCAGGGATCTCTTTGCTCTGACTAAAGATAAATGTCGAGATCTGGCAGTCAGTGCACTATTAGCACCTCTTCTGAGATCAATCTAGATACTAGAGAGTCATTTGATACAGCACAGTACATGTAAAATAAATGGAAGACCCAAGCTTGTTTTTGTTTAAGGAGGAGTAGGGATTCCAGGGCTCGGTTTCTGTCACTCCAGCTTCAATTATTTCATCCATTTCCATTCCTTCCGCCTATAAATACCCATTTACTTCTTGACCAGATTCCTAGTCTCAGTAGTGAGACTGGCTAATTAATCTGAGACTACCTTATCCAAGGACATTAATCAGAACCGGCCTTACTTTTGGCGAGGCCCAAGCCGCCTTTCGGCAGTGGGCCCCTTCTCCTGTAGCCTCAACAATGTTGCGCTGCCATGACAGAAGCAAGGCCACTCCGCATAAAGTAAGACCTGTACACATGCACACACATGCGTGCACACACACACCTCCCCCTCCCAGCTATACACACCTCTCGAAGCTACATACCCAAACCCCCCCCTCTCCCTACATTGGGGTGAGCAGCGGTGTAGTCCTGCGTTGGTTCGGGGGCACTCAAGGTCCCTCCTGCAGATCTCTCCTTTCCTGTTGGGCGGAATTTGAATCCTGGCGCCAACCGGAGGAAGAAGTGAGGGGCCCCCAGAAGGCCCGGGGCCAAAGGCGACCGCCTTGCTCATCTTGCCCTAAGGCCAGTCATGGCATTTGTATGTATGTTTATATGTATGTATATCTGTATTTATATAACGCCATTTATGTACATACAGAGCTTCACGGCAGTAATACACGTGACATAATAATATAAAATAACAAATAATACAAATAACACATAATGGGAATAAGTGCTTCAGACATAAAGTAACATTAGGAAAAAGAGTCCTTTCCCTGAAGAGCTTACAATCTAAGTGGTAAATAGGAAGAACGTACAGAGACAGTAGGTAAGTGCGTCTGCAAAGGGCCAAGGTCGATGTATGAAGTGTACAGTATCAGCCATGGAGCTACCCATATGCTTAAATAAGGAGGTGGGTTTTAAGATAGATCTTAAAGGTGGATAGAGAGGGTGCTAGTCTAATATTGAGGAGAATGGCATTCCAGAGGTGTGGGGCAGTGAGAGAGAAAGGTTTAAGGTGGGAGAGGGGTTAAGATACAAAAGGGGTAGAGAGAAGGCATCCTTGAGCAGAACGCAAGAGTCGGGATGGTGTATAGCTAGAAACTAGGACTGAGATGTAAGGTGGGCCTTCTTAAAAGTATGGAGGATAGTTGTGTGTGTGTGATACATGATTTGATAGGCAGCCAGGAGAGGGATTTCAGGAGAAGAGACGATGAGACATATTTAGGAGAGAGTAATTCAATTCTGGCAGCAGTGTTTAGGATGGATTGTAGGTGAGATAGATGAGAGGCTGGAAGGCCAGAACGCAGAAGGTTACAATAGTCAAGATGGGAGAGAATGAATGCATGCGTCAGAATTTTAGCAGTACTGCAACAGAGGATTTCCAACTACCTTACCAAAATGCCTGTTAAGGGATCCCAGTTCAACTTCAGGTTATTTTACAGTGTTTATCAGGATTTCTAGATCTATGTTTCCTACCAATTTATATTAGTCTTAGTAAGTATGGGTTGTGCACAACATCATGGATCCTCGTTGGTTTTTCCCATGTGAGTCTTTACCTGCTGCTGTGACTGGAAGGAGGTACCAATTCTGCTGGCTTCTCATGAACAGTGTTTTATATACTACAATGGTTAAGATAAAGAGTGACACTAAATAAATAAACTGTTTACCATCGTCCACCTGTCCCATTATCTGTCTATGTACTAAGACTGCATTAAATGTATATCAAGTTATACAGTATGTACTGTAGTGCCGACGATTATTCTAAAACAAATCAGGGGCAATAACCAAAAAGACCCAGGTACATGCTGGGTATATGCTGGGTACATGCTGCAACATTTCACACATTTCTGCAGACAGACTAATGGCCCATCCATTAACAGCGGGGGTCCCTGGCAGTCCCATTCAAACTGAATGGGACTGCCAGGAACCCCTGCTGTGTTAATCCGATGGGCCATTAGTCTCTGCTCTCCCTGCTCACTGTCCCCCTGGTCGCTCTCTGCCCCCCCTGGTCGCTCTCTGCCCACCTGGACTTTCTCTGCCCCCCATGGTCTCTCTCTGCCCCCCTCCCCCTGGTCTCTCTCTGCCACCTTCCCCCTGGTCGTTCTCTGCCCCCCTGGTCACTCTCTGCCCCCCCTGGTCTCTCTCTCCCCCCGTCTTTTTCTCTAGTATTGCATTGAAGTGAAATGACTATTCTGGTGTAAAAATGGTAGCCAGTTAAAGCTGCTGTGGTGTCTGCAAACTGTTGGCAGAGGCCAGTCATGCCACTAAGCTTCATTTGGGGGGTGGGGAAGGTCTTCACACTTTGCTGCTGGCTAAAAGATGTCCATATAACCGTCGTGAGCAGCAGGCAGGGGTTAGTGTAAACAGTATAGATTGTTAGGTACTTAGGTGGAATGGAGAAAAGAACCAGATAAAGTGGTTCTCATAGGAACTTCTCCAGTGTGTGTGTCCTAGATTTTCCTGGTCTAGCAGGAGAGAACAGGGGGGGGGGGATGACCTGAGTATATCTGTCACCAACCGATAAGGTAAGTAGAAAGAGATCAAATGGTGATCACTCTGTTCCCAATAAATATGGGGGAACTCGTAGTAAGCTCAGAGTATCTAAGGAACCGTTCCCTTTAGTCATACATATCTTATTATATAGTAGAGCTGGTGGTGGTAAAACTAATATCCTTACCAATGTCCATCACTTCTCTGACTCTCATCGTTGATTTCACACATTCATCCCTGTTTAATATTTTACAAAATTTAATTTTTCAGCCACGAAAATGAAGCGACAACAGGTTTTATTACATTATTTAATTAAAAAATGAGATCTGCAATTTAGAATGAAGATCCCAGGGAACATCTAACACCAAGATGAGATGAAATGTCCACTTCCAATACTGCACAAATCAGAGATGAAGATTCAGCAGCTGCATCTGCAATTTGGAATGAAAATCCCAGGGAACATCTAACACCAAGAGATGATGAAATGTCCGCTTCCAATACAAGTGATGAAGATCGAGCAGCTGCTCTTCCTGATTGCTGGAATATGAAGCAGGTCGAAGAATTCCAGAAAGAATATGATGGTTTGGCTGTTCGCAACAAGAAACTGGGTTCTGATCACTGTGCCAAATTTGATTCCATAAACATGAAAGGAATTCATGTATCGAAGGAATGGGAAAGCTACAGCATCAGGAAAAAATAAAGTCGTCCAGCAAGCTTCTCTCAGAAAAAAAAATGAATGAACACTTTTCATCACAGGCACACGGTATGTGTGTGGCACAACTGAAATGTCGTACTGATGATGTAATTACCAAATTCATAGACGAAATTAACCAAAAATATATCGTCTCTACATGTAGAGTCTTCAATACAGTTTACAGCATAGCAAAAAGAAATACACCATTCCCTGACATTGAAGATTAGATCGAACTTCAAGCAAAAAATGATTTGGGTATGGGATTTGGACTCCATTCTCGGAAAACTGCTGTAAAAATAGATGATCACATTGCAAGAGAAATTAAAAAATATATATTTACTAAAATAATAGACAAAAAATAAAAAAATTGTGTCATCATTGATGAAGCTTCAGCCATATCTAATAAAGCAGTGATCATAACTTTTGTAAAAGTTGAAGATTGTCATCTATCGCCTACAATTTTCCTCGATTTGATTGAGTTGGAAGCACAAGATGCTGAAACTATACACAAAACTTTGTTAAAAAGTTTGTGTGATGTTGGATTTGATATTGGATACTTGAGAAATAATGTGGTGGCATTTTGTTCTGTTGGGGCAAGTGTAATGCTTGGTTGCAAATCAG
This sequence comes from Ascaphus truei, assembly GCF_040206685.1. Lineage (NCBI taxonomy): Eukaryota > Metazoa > Chordata > Amphibia > Anura > Ascaphidae > Ascaphus > Ascaphus truei. Next base: position 332,103,640 of record NC_134485.1, on the reverse strand, counting down.
GTGTGAGCACCAGAGTTACAAAAGATTTTCCAGGCATCATCATTTGGCATTGTTTAAATCACTGTCTGCACTTGTCTTAGATGATTCTATCACTGAAATAAAACAGAGGAACCACAGGAAGCCCAGCTACCACCGGAGTGCAACCGGATCTGACGTCAGACGCCCAGTCTTGCGGTGACGCGATGGAGCAGGGGCTGGAGACGGAGGTCTATCGGGAGCCGCGGGATGGTGAGCAGGCTTGCTGATGGTCTCCCGTATACACTATCGCAGTGTGACATGCCCGATTTTATCTGATACATTTTGAGTGCATTTTTTACTTAGATTAAAAACACTTTTATACCTAGTTGATCTGTGCTATGCAGTGTTTTCCTCTCTCTCTCTCTGCATCTGGGGGTTTGTTCATCCTGAGTACCGGGGCCACCTTGATGACTCCTAAACTGACACCCACCATGGATTGATTGCCTCATCCTATACTGCTGTTATAATTCTTACAGTCTGTAAGTAGATACTCTACAAGAGCCAAGATTTTGGAAGCTCATTGCCCATTGCATAATTCCTCTGCACTTAGATTTTCTGTGCTTTTGTGTTTCTCCCTTATGCTCCCCCTGGATTTTGTGTATCTATGAAGGAAGATGACATCACCACATATATGCAGGAGAATCCAGCATCAGGGGCACGATATGATCTGAAGCGAAAACATCTGTTTAAATTTTAAACACAAAAGAAGAAATATGTAAAGCAAAAAAACAGACAACATATTGATGAAAATACTTGTCATGGTGCAAGGTATTGTGTACATATATCAAAATAAAACCAAATCAACAAATACCCTCCCCTGACATAGGTGACTCATATGATATTTATATCTTCTTGAATGTTTGACTCATGACAATGTATATTGCTTATCAATAAAAACATGAGACTATATGTTAATTAAACACATCCAGCTAAAAATATCAGGCAGAGGTCATTTAATTATGGACGTGAGATCTATTCATTAAGTTACCAAATGGAAAGATACAATACAGTAATGTAGTAAGAAAATTATTGAACTATAATATGAAGAACTGGAGAAGGTGTTTATTCATACTAGTTTGCATGGCTGGAAGTGCTCACACATATGATTTATGTGAGCATGTCCAGTCTGATGTTAGTTATTCAAAATATAAAATTTAAGAATATAATAATGATTCTCAAATGTGGAACTTCAAAACAGAGGGAGGGGGGGGGAAAGGAAGTAGAAAAAGGAGAGAAAAAGAGGTCCTAATAACAGACATAGTGGAGACGTATAAAAGTCAAGATAGGAGGCATGTGGATGGACACTCATATGAAAATTATCTTAAAAAATGATTGAGGCTCCAATCCACATTAATTCATCCGGCACCTGCGTTTTCAGGGTAAAAATCCAGAATGATTCCCTACGATCAAGTGTTAATTATATTAACCCCTCTTTCATTTTTAATGATTCTTTCTACACCTAAAAAAGTGAAATTATCTGATCCTCCCCTATCACAAGCAGTAAAGTGTTTCGAGACAGGATGTTGAAGATCTTTCTTCCTAATTAGTCTGTAGTGTTCTTGCATCCTGACTTTTAATGGTCGGGTGGTTCTTCCAACATATCGCATCCCACATCCAGATGTAATCATATACACCACATAAGTGGTGTCGCAATTAATAAAGGCGTTGATTCTATTTTTCTTACTTGGATTGTGGGATGCGACATAGTTGGATGGACTCATGAATCTACACATGTTACATTTACTGCATCTAAATGAACCTCTAGTCACAAATGTCTCTTTTTTACCCATTGGTGTAGATATAACGCTGGGGGAGACGTATGTTGCTAAAGTTTTAGCTTTTCGATATACTACTTTTGGACCATCTCTAGTCAACTCTTTTAATGCAGGATCCATATTCAATAGTCCACAATGTTTCTGTAAGATTTTCCTAACTTGGCCACTAGCTTTATTGTATTGTGTAATGAAAAGTGGACCACTTCTGTCATCCCCATCATACTTAGTTGTATTTGTCCCTTGAGGTCTAAAAGACCTTTTCTTATTTCGTTTAAACACAAAACTACTTGCATTATTCTCACTTTGTGGAGAAGGTACATAATTAGGAAGAAGTGTATCCCTATCCACTTTTTTTACCTACTCCAGAGTAGACATTAGGGCATCAAGATTATAACCTCTTTCCACAAAGCGAGATATCAGCTTCTCAGACTGACTGAGGAAACCGCTCATGGTAGAGCAGTTCCTCCTCAGCCTGAGGAACTGGCCTTTAGGTATCCCTGTAATCACAGACCGCGGATGCGGATGGCAGCTGCCTGCTCTTAAAAATGTGTTCCTAGAGTTTGTTTTTTGAAACACATCTGTTTGGATTTTTAAATCAGTATCTATACTGTATACAAGAGAAGGCCCAGGTAGCTAATGTGATGTAAATTAAAATTAAAAGTGAATTTTATATCAAACGTGTTATTGTTAACATAATCAAAAAATAAATATAAAGTGTCAACATCACCGTGCCAAACAATTATGAAATCATCTATGAACCTTTTATAAAAAAAGGATATTGTGCCTATAAACGTTAGAAGTGCTAAAAATAGTTTTGTTTTCCCACCACCCCATGAATAAGTTGGCATAGGAGGGGGCAAAACTTGTCCCCATTGCCGTACCCTGAAGTTGTAAATAAAATTTGTGCTCAAAAAGAAAGTAATTGTGAGCGAGTAAATAAGAGATCGATTCTCTAATGAAAGTAGTGGTAAGTATTGAGCTATAAGTGATACAAAGTAAAACAAGCGCAAATAACACCACTTTAACAAAAGATATATATACTGTCCTTAGAAAGTGCAGCTCCCGGAACAGGATTCAGACCAAATCCAACCAGCAATCGACGAAGAATAGCAGGTGCGCAAACTCATCAGGACATAGAGGGGATAAATAAAGACACCAAAATAGTGCAATATTGTCAAACACAACAATGCAATCAATGTTGAAGTTTCTATAAAGTTTGCACTCACATGTTAAACGTGATATTCAGGCGTTGTGGTTGTTAGAAGTCACCAACTTTTGTAATAACCAGACAGATGCTCCGGATCAACACCGATATTATTCCATAGGAAGGAAGGGAAATCCACATACTGGAAATGCGCCTATGCAAGGTGTGAATCACAACACAGAACGTGTCACTACTAGCAGCTGCACTGAGCGTCACAGGAAACACCTTACAATACAGAACGTGTCACTACTAGCAGCTGCGCTGAGCGTCACATGAAACACCTCACAATACAGAACGTGTCACTACTAGCAGCTGCGCTGAGCGTCACATGAAACACCTCACAATACAGAACGTGTCACTACTAGCAGCTGCGCTGAGCATCACAGGAAACACCTCCCAATACAGAACGTGTCACTACTAGCAGCTGCGCTGAGCATCACAGGAAACACCTCACAATACAGAACGTGTTAATACTAGCAGCTGCGCTGAGCATCACAGGAAACAAATCACAATACAGAATGTGTCACTACTAGCAGCTGCGCTGAGCATCACAGGAAATACCTCACAATACAGAACGTGTCACTACTAGCAGCTGCGCTGAGCGTCACAGGAAACACCTCACAATACAGAACGTGTCACTACTAGCAGCTGTGCTGAGCGTCACAGGAAACACCTCAGGTGTGTCACGTTCTGTATTGTGATTCACACCTTGCCGTCGTAAGTATTGAGCTACCTGGACACTCTATGTAATGTCGGACAGCCGCCATTCCCATAGTGGTGGTAAATACTATGGTAATGAAGGGGTTAGCCCCCCCCCCACCCGTTGCTAACCACCCCCTTCACCTAATCCCTCTACCCCCAATAAACATTAAAATACCTACTACCTACCAATAAACAACCCACCCACTGTACCCCCAACAACCTCCCTGCCCTCTAACACATACAGCACAGTAATGGGAAAAATTACTATTAACCAGAAATAGATAATAGTGCATTTGCCCATTAAAAATAAAACTTTAGCCAGCCCGCATAAAGTAAATAAAACTTGCACTTACCCCTGCCAGGATGAAGGCTGTTCTCATCTTCCTCCCTGTCCTCCGCGGACAGCAACATAACAATAATAAACAAACTAATGGCCACTAACCCCAAAATCACCATAGCGGTTATTAACCACTATAGTACTTAAGGGGTTAGCCTCCCTCACCCGCTACTCACCCAGGCAGCCTAACCACCCTCCCTGCGGCAACTACCCTGACCCTCTACCCATTGATTGGCATAGTGGTACACCATGCCCATGTAATATAATATGGGCATGGTTAGCCACTATGCCAGTCAATGGGCAACCTAACTAAAAAAAAATCTCCAAAAATAAACAACAATTAAAAAACACCAATCACCAAAAATAAACTAGTAATGCAGCAAATAAAAATCACATTGCATTGTCATAAAAAAAATGCCAATAAACCAATTGATTGGCACAATGTCACACCAATGCCCTATGGGCATGGTTTGTCACTATGTCAGTCAATGGGTCACCTGCTAAAAAAAAATACCGGTACATACAGACAGGGGTCAGTCCAGTCAGTCACAGTTAAATACAACAAGTTTTATTAAGTAAATGTTAGACAAGTTTGACCTGGCTAATGGCTAACAACACAACTACACAGCCAGCAGGCAGCCCTAAAAGCAAGCAACTCAATTAAACTGCTTTAGTTAGATTTAGTAGAGTGTACACTAATTATATATTTTTAATTATTATTATTATTAACTAACTAGTGTTGTGGGTGGGGTCACTAGTCAGTAGACTGGTGTGTGGACTTGATTCACTGGACAGTGGTGTACCATGTACTATTAATTAACAAATAACAACAAACCAGACAACTAGTAATATAATAGTAAACTGTGGTATAATAACAGTATATTTTGAATGTATAATAAGTCAGAAACATCTGTTGTCCTATCTGATTGAGAGACTCTGTCTCTTCTCTATAAGTTGTGTATATATCAATGTACTGATGCAGCGGCCGTTATTCAAACACTTCACGCGTCATGTACATCGGAATCCCGATGTTAAACCGCGGGATGAATTCCAGCCTTCCCGCACTAAGATGCGAGCGCGGCGAGAGCAGAAAAGCGAATTTTAGTGTTCTGGCTATTAAAAACATGAAATTGACACAGTAGCACAGTAGCACAGTAGCACAGTACTGTACACATTACAATTCATCCATTTTATTGCAAACGAAGAAACAGAATCCATGAAATTCAAACAAAACATCTGCGATAAGCGCGGGTGCCTGGGGCGATTGGCCGCGTTCATGCTGCGTGGGGAACAGCAGAGAACTCAAAATTGTCACCGAGATGTGTTCAAATAACGGCCGCTGCATCAGTAAAGCAACTATATCTACAGAGACAATGACAATACAAGGATTACCACACCCAGAGATCTCTTGTAAGAGGGAGAGTAGGCAGGGAAGGCTCCCCAATGGGATGCACTCGCAAATCTGTCAGAGGTGGTGGTGGGGGGGGGGTGAATAAAGTTTTTGGCTAATGGAAAAAAGCTAGACGTGCAAAGGATATCTGCAGACAGGTGGGTGATATCAATGTATGCAAAAATGTAGAGTTGCTGCCTTAGATATCAGCCCTGACTAGGGTTATAATAAATGAGGTATGATAGATAAATGCTAAAATGCAAGACTTTATTGAGTCCATCTAAAATAAATGCAGACTGACACAACAATAAAAAATACTATAATTGCAACATTATTAGTA